>NC_090178.1:47479424-47779424 GCF_024679245.1 Pseudorasbora parva
ATGCAAATATCGTCAATTTGCGCCATAGGAGGATTTTTTCCAGAAATAAAATGCATAAATATCTTATCTCAGGGCCCTTATATGAGGGGGGAAAGCATAATCATTTGAATATACTCCAGGGTTTCTACTGATACAAAGCCATATGCTAATCGCTGAAGTAACCCTTTAAGAAGACATATTCGGACGCAACATCAGTATACGCATGTCCAAATATCACGAGAAACAGTTCAAAACCCCTGTAATTCTTGCCTATTTTATGAATACTAAGGATTTGAACATACTATTTGCTCACCTACTGCTTTTTACATAATAAAGGTCCTTCTAAAAAAATTGCATATTGTGATAAAGTTCATTATTTTCCATAATGTAATGATACAAATTAAACTTTCATATATTTTAGATTCATTGCACACCAACTGAAATATTTCAGTTCTTTTATTGTTTTAATACTGATGATTTTGGCATACAGCTCATGAACACCCCAAATTCCTATCTCAAAAAATTAGCATATCATGAAAAGTTTCTCTAAACGAGCTATTAACCTAATCATCTGAATCAACTAATTAACTCTAAACACCTGCAAAAGATTCCTGAGTCTTTTAAAAACTCCCAGCCTGGTTCATTACTCCAAACCGCAATCATGGGTAAGATTGCCGACCTGACTGCTGTCCAGAAGGCCATCATTGACACCCTCAAGCGAGAGGGTAAGACACAGAAATAAATTTCTGAACTAATAGGCTGTTCCAAGAGTGCTGTATCAAGGTACCTCAGTAGGAAGTCTGTGGGAAGGAAAAAGTGTGTCAAAAAACACTGCACAATGAAAAGAGGTGACCAGACCCTGAGGAAGATTGTGGAGAAGGACCGATTCCAGACCTTGGGGGACCTGCGGAAGCAGTGGACTGAGTCTGGAGTAGAAACATCCAGAGCCACCGTGCACAGATGTGTGCAGGAAATGGGCTACAGGTGCCGCATTCCCCAGGTCAAGACACTTTGGGCTACAGAGAAGCAGCACTGGACTGTTGCTCAGTGGTCCAAAGTACTTTTTTCGGATGAAAGCAAATTTTGCATGTCATTCGGAAATCAAGGTGTCAGAGTCTGGAGGAAGACTGGGGAGAAGGAAATGCCAAAATGCCTGAAGTCCAGTGTCAAGTCCCCACAGTCAGTGATGGTCTGGGGTGCCATGTCAGCTGCTGGTGTTGGTCCACTGTGTTTTATCAAGGGCAGGGTCAATGCAGCTAGCTATCAGGAGATTTTGGAGCACTTCATGCTTCCATCTGATGAAAAGCTTTATGGAGATGAAGATTTGGTTTTTCAGCACAACCTGGCACCTGTTCACAGTGCCAAAACCACTGGTAAATGGTTTACTGACCATGGTATTACTGTGCTCAATTGGCCTGCCGACTCTCCTGACCTGAACCCCATAGAGAATCTGTGGGATATTGTGAAGAGAAAGTTGAGAGACGCAAGACCCAACACTCTGGATGAGCTTAAGGCCGCTATCGAAGCATCCTGGGCCTCCATAACACCTCAGCAGTGCCGCAGGCTGATCGCCTTCATGCCACGCCGCATTGAAGCAGTCATTTCTGCAAAAAAAAAAAATTTATTCAGTGTTTCCTGCAGGCTTGTGCACAATTCAGAATTGAATTGAGAATGACTCCCAAATTCCAATTCAATTCTTGACCTTGAATTGAATTTGAATTGATGTCAAAAGCAAGATGTAGAATTGCAATTCAAACTTGAATTAAAGAAAGTATAATTTTAATTCAAGACAAATTCAACAAAATGTATATACGTCCATCTTGCCATAGCAGCTTCCTCTGCACCTGTTGAGAGAATCGTTAGTGTTTCAGGAAAGTTCTTCAGACCAGAACGCTGCAGACTCTATGATAAAAATAAATAAAAATGAAGAGCTATTGAGAATTAGATGCATCAGTGTTGCTCAGTGAGTTTTGCATTGGAATTAATGTTAACTGCATTTACAACAACTTTGTGTTATTTGATTACTTTGAAATGAAAATAACATTGGAACAAAATGAATTAAACAACACTGAGGGAGTCATTTATTTCAATTGATCAATATCTATATTTTAGAACAAAATGTATGCAGGGTTGAGAAGTGACACTGTAAAAAAATGAATCATGGCTCTTGTAATTTTCACGCACAAAAAATGAAGGTGAAATTAAAAATAGTGTGTATATTTTTATATTTTTTGTTATATTATTATTATTATTATTATTATTATTATTATTATTATCATCATCATTATTATTATTATTATTATTATTATTATTATTATTATTATTATTGTATTTATAAGAAAATAAATTGTAGTTCAGTGTTGTATATAAAACCAAGAGATACACTTTCCTAAATGTTTAAGGAAGTAAGCTATTTTGAGGCTTGAATTGAGGAACTGATTAAGCTAATAAAATGAAGGAAAATAAGGTTACTTGTTTATTTTAAGAGAATTAGCTCAACGCCATTGTTAGTTCCGAGCATGCTTTGCTTTATTTAGATTAATATTGAAAGGAAGTGTTTTTTAATGTGTTTTTGTGTGAAGGGAAACATCTGTTAATGTATTATGTTTATTTATGTTTGACATAAGGGTTTTGACGAAGTTTTGACCATTAACATTATGCAGAAGAGTAGAGATTATAGTTAGGTTGTGATGTGAATAACTGCAAGTATTATTAATATTATGATTATGATTATGAAGAAGAATGTTTCTTTGTTCAATAAGCAATAACTTTGCTAATGCTAGTGCAATAACAAGTTTGTTTCTACTTTTGCCAGCTTCAAACAGACTATTAATTGAATAACATAACTCAAAGTCAAATATAAACAGGTCATTTCCATCTACTCTAATATTGTTTTCAAAGTCAACTTAAATTTAAAAAAGCACATTCCACTAATATTTATTCATCATAACAACTACTTAAATACTATGTGTAATATTGTTACCATATATTTTTAAGTAGATAAATTACAAAATTAATCTATTTGTTGTATTAATGAGGTAAAATGTGTAATTCAATTACTAATCGTTACTAATCATATTAAAAGGAAATTGCTTTGCATTGATAAAGTAATCCAAACCACATTTATAATGGGTAACTTATAACAGTAAGCAATTACATTTCCAAAGTAAACTTCCTAACACTAAATGTATGTGAGATTCAACACATTCTTTCTGTTGTGTGACTATGTGGAATTTATTTGAATTGTCATGAATTTAATTCTACTTCCTGTCCTTCAAATTCAAATTCAACTTCCTGTGGGGCAATTCGAAGTCCAATTCATGAATTGAATGGAGGCCAAATCTAAAATTCTGAATTTTGCACAAGCCTGGTTTCCTGTCCAATTTTCTATTATTCACTTGATGTACCTGAAATTAGTCATATTATAGTGTCAAAACAATGTAGTCACTCCAACTCCAACTTTGAAGAATGTCTGTTTTTGTCAATTATATTTATGTCTCTATATTTATCAGTGCATGATTTAAAAGAATTTCTCTCTATGTTCTTTGTGTGCTTACAGAAGAAATGCTTCAGTGCTTTGTGACCTTGATGGCTAGTTTCAGCCAGTCTAGCAGAATGTTAATACTGGATACTTTATCCAATGAAAGGTTGCTCAGTTTTAAAGAGGAAGTGTAAACACAAACAGACGGTGCTTTTAGAGTGCTATTATGAAGAAAGAATTAAGTACAGTGTTTTTGAAACCTGTTAGGTCTAGGGCTAAGGTCTTGTATTACAACTTAATTGAAACAATTAAAAAAAATATATGCAAAGCAATGCAATAAAAAAAAGAAAGCCTTAGTAATTGCCCTAAAAATCTTATTGTTATTTTAGGAGGCGTTTACAATAAAAACATAACATTTTTTAATGTGTTTTGGCTAGAAAATGCTCACTTTTTAGTGCATTACAAAATATTACACAATATTAGGAAGGTGATCATAATGTTATGCCTGATATGTGTGCATTGTCCAATACAAATATATATATTTCATAAAAGCCCGATCTTATGAAAATGTGTATAGATAATAAGAGTGTACAATGTCTTGGAATGTATATGCCAAAATGAGTTTTGGCAAGAATATGGTATGCAGTTTTTCGCACTTTATGGCGTATTATACGCACTAAATCCCCACCCCATCCTACCCAAGAGTGTGGCATATACATGCCATAAACTGTGTACCACATGTATGCCAAAACAATTTTTTTTCCCGCTATATACACTCACCTAAAGGATTATTAGGAACACCTGATATTTTATTCATTTGTTATGATATGTCCTCTGAAGTTGATAGGGATTTAGTTGTAAAAAAAATAATGATATGAAATTGCATGTATAGGCAAAAAAAATGGGATTTATTTTAAATTTACCAATCATTTTTTAAGTTTCAGGATTTTTTTTAAACAAACTAAAGATGATTCTAAACTATGTTATGAAATATATAACTGAATGCATTGATATACCATTTTACTTTATGCAATATGTGGGTAAAATGGCCATACTTGGATTTTCTCATTCAATACAATGCATCTATACACTGCATCTAATTTGCATATTAATGTGTTCTTGGTGCAACATAAAATGAAAAAAGTAGTGTAATAATGGAAGTATAAGTTAGCAAGATTTTCCTAATGTATGTAATATTTCATAGAAATATTTAGATGTAATTTCTTTTCCTAATAATTTATTGCGTCTCCAAAATGCCTGATAAACCCCGATGTCCTCTATACATTTATGAAATCAAGGCCCTGTTTTGTAACAAAAAAGTCATATTTTGATTAGAAACCCCATAACTTTTTCTTGAGATGTTGATTTATACCAAACAATTAGAAAATGTATCAGATTTAAATTATAATTACAAAATATCATGATATTTTCATAATGCTAACCATTAATGTCAGCCATTTAAGACCATATTAAAGACCAATACGATTATGTTGTCCTGTTGAAACCTTCAAACCTTCATTTGGTATCTGTGCAAAGCCCTGAATGTGCTCTTTACAGGACATCATTACTTAAAACTTTGACATGTATGATGTCATAGAAATTCACTAAAATATACATAATGTCCACTACAGTGGACAAAAGTCTATTACTGGGTCCCATCACATGGCATTTACTTCAATGCATTTAGGGGTGTGGTCCTGGTCAAGACAATCTCCTGAACACCAAACTGAATGTCAGAATGGGAAAGAAAGGTGATGTAAGCAATTTTTTAGCGTGGCATGGTTGTTGGTGCCAGATTATTTCACAATCTGCTCAGTTACTGGGATTTTAACGCACAACCATTTCTAGGGTTTACAAAGAATGGTGTGAAAAGGGAAAATCATCCAGTATGCGGCAGTCCTGTGGGCGAAAATACCTTGTTGATGCTAGAGATCAGAGAAGAATGGGCCGACAATTTCCATGAGTTCACTAAAACTGTACAGTTGATGAATGGAAAAATGTTGCCTGGTCTAATGAGTGTCGATTTCTGTTGAGACATTCAGATGGTGGAGTCAGAATTTGGCGTAAACAGAATGAGAACATGGATCCATCATGCCTTGTTACCACTGTGCAGGCTGGTGGTGGTGGTGTAATGGTGTGGGGGATGATTTCTTGGCACACTTTAGGCCCCTTAGTGACAATTGGGCATCGTTTAAATGCCACGGCCTACCTGAGTGTTGTTTCTGACCATGTCTATCTCTTTATGACCACCATGTACCCATCCTCTGATTGCTACTTCCAGCAGGATAATGCACCATGTCACAAAGCTCGAATAATTTAAAATTGCCAATGACAATGAGTTCATTGGACTAAAATGGCCCCCACAGTCACCAGATCACAACCCAATAGAGCATCTTTAGGATGTGGTGGAACGGGAGTTTCGTGCCCTGGATGTGCATCCCACAAATCTCCATCAACTGCAAGATGCTATCCTATCAATATGGGCCAACATTTCTAAAGAATGCTTTCAGCACCATGTTGAATCAATGCTTAATGTAGAATTAAGGCAGTTCTGAAGACGAAAGAGGGTCAAACACAGTGTATATGCAAGCTTAAATGACCTTTCAGCTAAACTATGTTCACAAATCCATATTGTCAATGTGATGTAAAATAGACCATATAGGAAAAATAGTGCATATCAAAACACATTGTTGTATATGTCCATCGATTTCTGAGCAAATTAATATTTTAAATTATTCTTGCTCAGCAGTGCCTTTTTCACATTACATATACAGAATGATATATTAAACAGGATTAAAGCATTTGAGTAATCTAGTGTAATATAAAGTAGAAAGCCCTTACCCCCAGACTCAATGAAGATTAATTTAAGTGCAATAATGGCTCTGTACCACACAGGAGGACACTTTTAATATGAGCGGAGCTTTTTATTGACTAGGGGATATTTCATTATAAGTATGGGAAATCAAATTTGTCATTCAGGAATTTTAATTGATTAATTTAAACTTTATCCCAGAAATAAATAGCAAAAGAGCTGTGATAAGTTCTTAAATTAGTGTTTTGGAAACAATTGTGCATATTAAAATGGGCAAATTATTCTTCATCGTTCAGCTCATGATGAAGAATGTAGGTTATTTCTTCTTGCTTTATTTAAAATGTCTTTACATACATTCCTTCCACACATTGCCTTGACTCATTCATGAGTGGCGAGAAGCCAGTTATTGGAGTGCCCATATTAGAGGATTTCAATTGTGCACATTCACTAAATACATTTCGCAATAATTTACAACTCCACAGATATTCCAATTACATAAATAGTCTCTACCCTCATCATCAAATTGAAATAGGATATTTAATTGTTATTTTATTTAATTTATTTAATTATTTTTATTTCATTTGTCAGCTGATTCAAGACAGAGATGAAGGTATTACTCAATTTTGACACTATATGTATCTTTCTCAACCTAGTGAAGTGCCAGCATTTAAAGTCATTCTAACTGTGCTCAATGTGAAGGCAGTTACAATAGGTAGGCAAGCAACATTACGCTACCTTCAAAGGTATGTCAATTTAGCCAAATTCATAGACGCCTTCACAGATGAGGAAATCCCAAAATACATTGTGACAAGCTCAGTGGGGAAAAATAAAAATAATCAATGTCAAGAGAAATGCCAAATACACTTATCCCCAGGTTCACAGGCAAGGTTTGAGTTCCCAGATTAAAATACATGTTTGAGCTTTTTTAACTGAAAGTAACTTGTAACTAGCAGATCTTTAAATATGTCAGTGCCATTGTTTTGTCTTAAGACACTGTCCTAATTAAAAGGCTTAAAGGCTTAATCCTGGCTTAATCTAAACCCTGTTGGTGAAACCGTGCCTTTGTCTGATCAGAAATAAAAAAAAATATATAAAAAAAAAAAAAAAAAAAAATTAAAAAAAAAAAAAAAAAAAAAATATATATATATATATATATATATATATATATATATATATATATATATATATATATATATATATATATATATATATATATATATATATATATATATTTTTTTTTTTTTTTTTTTTTTTAAAGATCAGAAATTTGTCTGATCTTTCAAACAATCGCAAGCAGAAACACAAATATGATTATGTGCTAATTTTATATAATATTTGAAGTTTTTACAGAATTGATCAAATTAATGTTCATATTATAAGACCAAGGTCGTCTAATGATTTCAGTTTTGTTCAAGCTAATTGAAGCAAAACATTTTTGTAAAACTGCAGAAAATGTAAAAGTATTGTATTTGGGGTAAAATACACATGAACATAATTAACATTATGATATACAGTGGCTGAATTTTTCTTAGATATATAAAACATCTTTATATTAAAAGGGGTGATGAATTGAGAAATCAGCTTTACCTTGAGCCTTTGATATATAAAAGTTAATAGTGATATAAGAATATCCTGTACGAGATGAAATCTTCCTTGTTAGTCAATGAAAGGCTTTTATTGATAGCAGGCCCAGAAAATGAGAGCTCACAAATATGTATGTATGTAAAATACCGTTGGTGTATAAATGGATGAATGTGAAGCAAAAATGTAAAGTGCTTCGGATGGCCATAGGGTCTGTTAAAAGCGCTATATAAATGCAGTCCATTTGCCATTTACCATATATTGATCAATGATGTAATAGAACAGGAAACAGGAGTCTTATATTCAGGTATATACTACCGTATATTTTTCAGACTTATTTTTTGGGGCAAAATAGATTTTTGTGGAAAAAAATATGGTTTTCAAAAGAAACATTTTTATCTGAAAATTCTAATGATAATTAATTGGATTTTTTTAAACACCATTCATTACAGGGGTGCTTGTCCTTCGGATAAGTAAATCCATTCACTTGTCCAAGTAAAAAAAATGTGATTGTCCAGTAAAAAAGGTTTATTTTTAATTTTTTTTGTGTTATATAATTTATTCTGAAGCAATATTCTCACCAGTGTTCAGTCACCTTTGGCATATTGAAATCTGCATATTTGTGATATTTTTACCTTTTTAAAGGGCATTTTACCCCTAATCTTATATTATATTCTTAAATTTGATCAACTGCATTAAAGCTGCTGTCTGTAACTTTTTTTGTGTTCAAAATGTTGTACAAAAATTATATAATGAGAATGTACAACATGAATCCATTTTCCAAATCGTTTTTTTTTTTTTTTTGTCTCACCCTGAATCATTATGGTACACATATAATAAGTATTTATATTGGGACTATTTCAGGCCAGAATGGTAGGTACCGCTGCGGAGGAGCACAGTCCCTGTGTGATCCGCCATAGATATAAACAGAGAGAAGTAGCTCCAGCTTTTGCTAAGTGCAAAAATGTGCAAAGAGTGCAAAAAGTTACGGAATGCAGCTTTAAATAATGTTGAGATTTGTATTTTTGGATACATTTTTTTTAGAAAGTGTTTTTAACCTGTTAAGCTGATTTCTAAATTTTGAAAAAATCCTAAGAAATGTATACTCAGACTAAAACAAATACAGTTTGTGAATCCTTTGCACTAAAAGCATAATTATGGTCTCATTTGAAAGCAGACACCTGGCAGTTTACTGTAAAGTCAAAATGATAATATTTTTTATAATAAAAAAAGCTATAATAAGCTTCAAAGTTTTGTAAAGTTATTAGAAATTTATTTGTATGATATATCTTTATGAAAATAAAATTGAAGTGGGCCTTGGAGAAATCTAGAAATGCACTACAGCTAAAGCCACAAGTCTGACCATGTTATATTTCAGATCTGAAGATGATCAGTCTAAAACTCTGCATTTTATTAAACGTTTTACAAGATCGTTTCATGTGATTTTATTTTGAGATATCGCTGAAATATCAACTGATGTTTATTGCCACATCTTCTCAGCTTTCAGTCGCTGTATTGCCTCTATTGTTTAGAGGTGCAAACTGCCCCATTCAGTTTGTCTCCCCGGCATTCACACTTCTGCGGACTGGTTATGGCTCCAATTATTATTCTTTTGTCTGCATTATAATTACTAACGATTCTCTATTCAAACTGTTCTATTCAAACCTCATTTCTAAATCAAACCTCTCACTTTACCCTCACTGAGACTCTATTGAATGCATTTCGTCCAAATAAGCATTTCAGTAGTTTTACATTTAGAAAATGTTCATAAAAATAAAGTATTTACTCAGTGGCAGGTGCATCTAGGGCAAGCTAGCATGTTAGCTTAGCACACCAGCAAAACAACAATTTATACGATTAAAATCATGTTTTATTCAAAACTTGCTTCATATCACTTTATATTTTATATGTAGAGTGTTTTATATAACAATATGTGATCTCATATAGCTTCGGGTCAAAAAATCTGACAGAAAATATACAATGCTAAAAGCTATGTGGAATAGCATTGCATTATAAATATCATCTATTATGAAACCACCCAACATGGCATAAAGAACACAGACCAACCATATATTGCCGCGATTGTGTGTTTATTGTCTTAAAACGTGTTTATCTGCATAAAATAGCGATCTGACGATCCCAGGGAGCTGTGTGGATATGTCCATATGTCAGATACTTCCTGAATGTCACATGGTGTGTCTGTTCTTCATGTGTTCCCCATGGGGTGAATTTTCAGTAGTACAGCTTTCCAGCGCCCTCCGGCTGCCAGAATGAATTGAAAACACAGCATATCACAGCCTACTGCTCTCATAATCATTCATCCGCGGATTTTGGATAAAGATTGAATAAATAATACTTCTCTGTATAGAAATTTGACTCAAACGTGTGAGAATCTATCAATATTTCTCCACATCTGCACACTTTTGAAGTAAAAGCCCTGAGGGAAGTTGTTTTGTCGAGTGTCTTCATGACGACCAGAGAAGAGTTTTTTATGAATGGGAGCAAATGACGCGCATATTACAATCAAAAGGTAGCGACGCCCAAGATCATATTCATAACTCCTGGAACATATTAACACATTACGGTCACTATAAGACTTTGAGAATAAAACAGAGGTAAAAAAATTAAACTTTAGTCTTAGATCTTTTTAATGATGTATAGTTTGTCAAGGTAATTACTTACATCTGATAGTAATTTTGAGCTAATTTAAACAAAGAGACCTTCAGTGCGTCCTCGTCCTCGTGACGGTTATCAGGTTAAACATGAAACTAAACCTCCAGTAGGTGGCAGCAGGTGAGTCTTAATGAGTGAGTCATTCATTCAAACGATTCATTCAACGGCTGATTCAAGATTGAGGCAGTCGTTTACTATAGATATGTATGCCTATCTATGGTCGTTTACGAACAGGTTATTGAATCTTTGACTCAACCGATTCATTTAAACACTGAATCATTCAGTAACGCACACTCTTGCTGTAAGACGTGCGCTGTTTGGAACTTTGTTGCTTAGAATCTTTGTTTGGAACTATTTTTTACGGCTGAAATAGAACAAAAACACTCAATATTGCATCTAAACTGTAAGTGCATTAATGCTAATTTGTTTTGGAACTGTCATATGAAATCAGTGTCATTTTCAGTCGTGATGGTATTCAGGAAAATGTCTCGGGTTATGACAATAACCCTTGTTCCCTGAGAGGGAACGAGACACTGTGTCGTAAAACGAATCTTTGGGGAATGCCCACAGTGTGACGCATCTGAAGCATGAATGAAACTAAAACCGATCCTGTTTGGTGCTACGGCATGATGAAGTAAGTGACGGCATACCCGGACGTATAAAGGGACGCCGTATCACAATAGCGCTAGCCTTTCGCTCTTCAGCAAATGCTCTTTGTGTGTGTGTATGTGTGAGACGAGAGTCTGTGTTTGATTTAAATCTTTTGAATGAGAAAAGTATGACAAGTGAACAGTTCAGGAAGTGTGTGTACCCCTGCCCTCGTTATCTCATGGGTGGGGACACGCACTCAATGTGAGCACTGCGAAGCACTCCCCATCTAGTCTTTTCGCGATGAAGCAAATCGCTCCCAGGCCTGGAGAGGCGTGGCAAGGTAACGCAGTGTCTTGTTCCCTCTCAGGGAACAAGGGTTATAGTCATAACCCGAGATGTTCCCTTCTCGAGGGAACTCCCACTGTGTCGTAAAACGACTCTTTGGGGAACGAGTACCCACTATGCCACAACATCCCATGCCTGCCCTAGCGTGAAGCTGGAAACCAGGCACACTTAGGACTAGAGCAACCTAGTGCCTGGCGTCGCAGGGAGATGCAGACTATAAAACCTAATGAAAGTGCGTGGGGTAGCCCAGCCGGCTGCCTCACAGATCTCCTGAAGCGGGACCCCCATTTGAAGGGCCCGAGAAGAGGCCATGCCCCTAATGGAATGCGCCCTCAAGGCCAAAGGTGAAGGCAAGCCACGCACCTGGTAGGCCAAGGCAATAGCCTGGACGATCCAGTTACTGTCCGTCTTCTTGGTCGCTGGCAGACCCCTCTTAGGAGACCCGAAACACACTAACAGTTGGTCCGACCTTCTCCACTGCGAAGACTTCCGTAGATAGATTTGCAGTGCTGTGACCGGGCAGAGCACCCTGCCAGGGGCAAACTCCAGGCAAGTTGGCATTGTAGCCAAGGCCTGGAGGTCCCCCGCCCTCTTAAGCGAAGTGATCGCAAAGAGCAGCGCCACCTTAAACGACAGAACTCTTATCTGTCGCCGACTCAAGTGGTTCGAAGGGGGCCTCAGCCAGCCCTTCAAGCACCACCGCCAGATCCCATGCTGGAAATCTGGGGCGAGTCGCAGGCCTCATCCTCCAGGTGCCACGGAGGAAACGTACGACCAAAGGGTGCCTCCACAGAGGCCCATCCCTTACAGGAGCGTGGAAAGCCGTAATGGCAGCCAGGAATACGTTCCACGGCCTCCTTTACCAGCAGGGAGTGTACTTCATGTTCCATAACCCGAGCCTGCTCTGGGAACACTGCAGTCCAGACCACCCCACTGACCCGGAGAGGTAAATTCTGTCACTCTGCAGAGCTCAGCTACATCCTCAGGTTTGGGTCCCTCGCCTTCATCCAAGTCTTTTAACAGGTCGGCCTGGTATGCCTGCAATAATGCCATGGTATGCAGACATGCACCAGCCCGACCTGCCGCCATATATGCCTTGCCCATCATCACTGATGTATCTTTACACGGCTTGGTGGACAGCACCAGGGTTTTTAAGGAGGACACGGCATCGGGAGAAAGGTAACTGGCCAAAGCCTCCTCCACCTGTGGCATCTTCCCATAGCCATTCTCTCCCGCCCCCATGATATTACTATAATCAAACACTGGGTTGTGCTCTGTGCTGCTGAAAGCCTTTATCAAGCTTTCTTTTAACTACTGTTGCTTCCTGCTTTTCTGATGGCAAGCTGATGTTTAATCTGGCCACTGCACGAGTCACAACCTCGACAAGCTTCTCATAAGCCGGCACGTGAGGTGACGAGTGAGCCTTAATGTCACACGCCTCGATGCTGAGCACATCCACATCCTCAGATGCAGACAGCTCAAGCATCGGACCCTCTCCTTGTGCAGAAGAAGCCGCATCGCGAGCTTCTGCACGGGGAGGAATGGCATCAGAACTGTCTGGTGATGATTGGGAAAGTGTGAGAACTCATCACTGGACTGCTGTTTTCCTCCTGGTCGGCAGGTGGCGCCTCTCACCAGACTCCTACTAAACACTAACACTCATTATGCCTGATATGTGACACCTGTGTTTTGCCCTATTTAAGTGGATGTGTGACATGCTGTTTTGTTCAGTCTTGAGCCTATGCTACCCGTTGTCAGCTGCAAGCTAAGTTTGTATTTACTCATGTCTTTTGGACCCTTGTGTCTGTTTTGTTTTTCTCTGTTTTTGGAAGCCAGGCTTCCTTTGTTGTGTTGCAATTTTCTTCAGTAAAGATTGTCTTTGTTTGAAGATCAACGACTCCTTGCTTTTGCCACCTCTGCCCTTGGATTCATTAACTTGGTACTTAGCTCAGTCAGTAAAGTCGGAGCCTTTGAACACTAGAGACCCGGGTTCGATCCCCACCTAGAACAGGCCCGTTACAGCAAGACTGAACCAGAAACATGAATCCAGCGGAGGTGGCTTCTCCACCTTCTAATGTGGATCGCATTCTGTCTGCCATAGCCGGGCAAGCTGCAGCCATCCAGCAACATGAGCAAATCCTTGCTGATATTCTTCAACGCTTAAGTCTTCAGCCTCCAACCACTTCATCTCAAGAGTCCCAGCTGCCACCTGGTAATCCTTCTCAAGCAGTGGTAGCCTCCTTGTCAGAACCCAAACTACCAGCACCAGAACGATTTGATGGCAGTCCTGAGAAGTGTCGTGGCTTTGTCACCCAGTGCACCCTAGTATTTCAACTGCAACCTGGAAGCTTCCCCACAGAGAGCAGCAAGGTGGCCTACATCATCACCCTTCTCACTGGCAAGGCATTAGACTGGGCCTCAACTTTGTGGGATCAACGGTCACCATTAACTGCAAACAGCAGCAACTTCATTTCTGAAATGAGGAGGGTCTTCCACCATCCAGCATGCACAGGAGATGTGGACTACCAACTTCATTTCTGAAATGAGGAGGGTCTTCCACCATCCAGCATGCACAGGAGATGTGGACTACCGTTTGCTTCGACTCTCTCAGGGCACTCGGAGTGTGGCGGAGTTTGCCATTGAGTTTCGTACCCTGGCTTCAGAGAGTGGATGGGACCAGCGAGCCTTGAAGGCCACATTCCACCAAGCCTTGTCTTCTGAACTCAAGGATGAGTTGGCATTTAGAGACCCTTCTCCTGATTTAGAATCCCTCATCGATGTAGCCATCCGAGTAGATCATCGTCTCCGAGAACGACAACAGGAACGACGCCGAGAGACTGGTTTGTATCGTCCTCAGGAATCCTCCAATACTGTTGAACCTCCCTGGAAACCCAATGATCTGGAGGAACCGATGCAGCTTGGTAGAACTAAACTAACCCAGACAGAAAGGGATCGCCGGATGAGGGAACGACGCTGTCTGTACTGTGGGAAGTCTGGCCATTTCCGATCCAACTGCCCTGAATTGTCGGGAAAAGCCAGTTCTCGTCCAGGAAAGGGGGAACTGGAGCGAGAGTAGATATCTTCCCCCATCCTGCAACCTCTGGAGTCACGGTTCAAGCCACCATCGTCCACAACAACCAGCATCACCAGCTTGGTGCTTTCATTGATTCTGGGGCTGCTGGGAACTTTTTGGATCTAGAGGTAGCCAAGCGCTTGGGAATCCCATCGGTGCTCCTCCGGAAACCTCTAACCATTACGGCGCTAGACGGCCGACCTCTGGGGTCAGGACAGGTCAGTCACTGCACTTCATTCCTTCAGTTTGAGATTGGGGGTCATAAGGAACTAATGCAATTTTTTCTGATCCAGTCACCAGAACTCCCCTTAGTTCTTGGATTTCCATGGCTAAATTGTCACAGCCCACATATTGACTGGTCCAGAGGTATAGTTAAAGGTTGGGGAACTAACTGTTGTATTTCTGCTCTTTCTTTTTGCCATTCTCCTGAGATACTGGAAGCATTCTCAGGGCCTTTGTCAACACTCTCTAGGAGGCCTGCCAATATCAAGTCTGCCATCACAAGTTTCCAAGTCCTTCATCCTGAGTCGTCTCAAGCTCCCCAGCCCACAGAGGTGCTAAAGCTTCCTATTACAAAAACTCTTAATACTGTGCCTCCTATGTCTCTCCCTAAACTGTCCAGAGTTCCTCCAGAGTATGCTGATCTCAGTGAAGTCTTCAGCAAGTCCCGAGCCACCTCCCTTCCTCCACACAGACCATATGATTGTGCTATAGACTTGGTTCCTGGCGCATGCCCACCACGGGGTAGACTTTACTCTCTCTCTGCCCCTGAGAGGGGTGCTATGGATAAGTACCTTAAGGAAGCCTTGGATAATGGTTTCATTCGTCCTTTGACCTCACCTGCTGGAGCAGGGTTTTTTTTGTTGAGAAGAAGGATGGTGACCTCAGGCCCTGCATCGACTACAGAGGTCTTAACCGCATCACCATTAAGAATCGTTACCCCCTGCCCCTGATGACTACCGCCTTTGAAATCCTGCAGGGTGCCAACATCTTCTCTAAGTTAGATCTCCGAAATGCCTACCATCTTGTCAGGATTCGAGAAGGTGACGAATGGAAGACGGCCTTCAACACCCCGACAGGCCACTATGAGTACCAGGTAATGCCCTTTGGCCTGGTCAATGCCCCAGCTGTCTTCCAGGCGTTCATAAATGATGCCCTACGTGAGATGCTGAACAAGTTTGTTTTTGTCTACCTTGACGATATTCTGATTTTCTCAAGTAACTATCAGGAGCACGTTCAACATGTTCGACAGGTCCTGTCCCAGTTACTTAAACACAGCCTTTTCGTCAAGCTTGAGAAGAGTGAGTTCCATGTGTCTTCAGTCCCATTTCTGGGCTTCATCGTTTCCAAGGGCAGTCTCCAGATGGATCCTGGCAAGGTTCATGCAGTGCAGGAATGGCCTCAGCCTGGTTCTGTGAAGCAGGTACAACGCTTTCTTGGGTTTGCTAATTTTTATAGGAGGTTTATAAGAAACTTTAGCTCTGTTGCAGAACCTCTTTCCGCACTGACCAAGAAGTCTGCCCAACCATTCACCTGGACTGAGAAGGCCAACCAAGCTTTTAACAAGCTGAGAACACTCTTTACGTCTGCTCCCATCTTAACCCTTCCAGATCCAGAGTTGCCCTTTGTGGTGGAGGTGGATGCTTCAGATGTGGGTGTAGGGGCAGTCTTATCCCAAAGAGCCAGAATCGACAACAGGCTTCACCCATGTGCTTACCTGTCTCGTCGACTTACTGCAGCAGAGAGGAATTATGACATTGGAAACCGGGAGCTTTTGGCAGTAAAGGTGGCGCTGGAGGAGTGGAGGCATTGGTTGGAGGGGGCCAAGCATCCATTCCTCATCTGGACAGACCATAGAAACCTTACCTACATTCGGGAGGCCAAGAGAATGAATTCCCGCCAGGCACGTTGGGCTCTGTTTTTTAACCGGTTTGACTTTGTTCTTTCTTACCGCCCAGGTTCCAAGAATTCAAAACCAGATGCACTGTCAAGGCAGTTTGATTCCCCAGAGGAGGAGTCCAGACCGGAACCCATCCTACCTACCTCCAGAATAGTGGCATCTATCCAGTGGGGCATTGAGGCTGAAATTAAGAAGGCCCAACAGAAACAGTTTGTTCCAGGTAATGGTCCACCAGGACGTCTCTTTGTACCTAACCGACTACGCTCTGATGTGTTACAGTGGGCACATAATTCCCTCCCCTC
This sequence comes from Pseudorasbora parva, assembly GCF_024679245.1. Lineage (NCBI taxonomy): Eukaryota > Metazoa > Chordata > Actinopteri > Cypriniformes > Gobionidae > Pseudorasbora > Pseudorasbora parva. The sequence continues at coordinate 47,496,162 of NC_090178.1, forward strand.
TAGTCATCCTGGAGCCACTAGAACTTGCAAGCTCATCCGGAGAAAGTTTTGGTGGCCAAAGTTGCAAAAAGACGTCCGGGATTTTGTTGCCGCTTGTACTGTATGTGCCCAGAACAAGGATCCTAGAACCCACCCTCAAGGGCTACTGCATCCTCTACCTATCCCTAAACATCCTTGGTCACACATATCTCTAGACTATGTCACAGGGCTACCGAAATCCCAAGGTAACACAGTCATTCTTGTGGTGGTGGATAGATTTTCTAAAGCTTGTCACCTCCTGCCATTACCCAAACTTCCCACAGCAAGCCAGACTGCAGAGCTCCTAATGCAGCATGTGTTCAGGATTCATGGATTTCCCCAGGATATGGTCTCCGATAGAGGGTCTCAGTTCACCTCTCGGTTCTGGAAGGCATTTAGCCGTCTCATTGGGTCTGATATTAGTCTGTCATCAGGTTTTCACCCACAGTCTAATGGACAGACAGAGAGGGTGAATCAGGAGATAGAGAAGACTTTGAGATGTTTGGTAGCAGACAATCAGACCACTTGGAGCTCTCGATTAGTATGGGCAGAATTTGCACATAATACTCTCTACCATTCCTCCTTAGGCATGTCTCCTTTCGAGTGCCAGTACGGCTTTCCCCCTCTTTTGTTCCCTGGACAGGAGCCAGAGGTATGTGTGCCTGCTGCTGCTCAAATGGTCGCCGGTGTCAACGGGCTTGGAAGAAGGCCCGGGCAACGTTACTGAAAGCCACTCAACAACAGCGGAGGCAAGCTAACCGGCGCCGACGGTTGGGACCAATGCTTCGTCCGGGTCAGAGAGTGTGGCTTGCAACCAGAGATCTTCCTCTGCGGGTAGAATCTCGCAAACTGGCTCCACGTTATATTGGGCCTTTTAAGATCATCAGGAAGATAAATCCAGTATCTTATCGTCTGCTTCTGCCCAGGTCTATGAGGATCCACCCAACATTTCATGTCTCTCGGCTAAAGCCTGTTGTTTGTTCCTCTCTGTCCCCAGCTTGCAAACCTGCCCCAGCTGCCCGTATCGTCAATGGACAACCAGCTTACACTGTACGTAGGCTGGTGGATTCTCGGATGGTCCGTGGAAAGGTGCAGTATTTGGTCGACTGGGAGGGTTACGGCCCTGAGGAGCGCACATGGGTGCCTGCTCGAGACATTCTGGACCCAGCACTCATTACGGCCTTCCATCATACCCAAAGACTCCTTCAAGGGAACGTCAGGGGCCGTTCTTAGAGGGGAGACTCCTGTGAGAACTCATCACTGGACTGCTGTTTTCCTCCTGGTCGGCAGGTGGCGCCTCTCACCAGACTCCTACTAAACACTAACACTCATTATGCCTGATATGTGACACCTGTGTTTTGCCCTATTTAAGTGGATGTGTGACATGCTGTTTTGTTCAGTCTTGAGCCTATGCTACCCGTTGTCAGCTGCAAGCTAAGTTTGTATTTACTCATGTCTTTTGGACCCTTGTGTCTGTTTTGTTTTTCTCTGTTTTTGGAAGCCAGGCTTCCTTTGTTGTGTTGCAATTTTCTTCAGTAAAGATTGTCTTTGTTTGAAGATCAACGACTCCTTGCTTTTGCCACCTCTGCCCTTGGATTCATTAACTTGGTACTTAGCTCAATCAGTAAAGTCGGAGCCTTTGAACACTAGAGACCCGGGTTCGATCCCCACCTAGAACAGGCCCGTTACAGAAAGTGCCTCAGCAGTCCCAATCTCACCAGCCAGTTCCCGTTGCGATCCCCACAATCTAAGCCGCCGTGCTGCCTCGGCGGACGCGGGACCTGAACCGCAGGGGGCGCAAGCCTGGCCGGCCTCGTCAAACACGGCCAGGCGGGAACGCAGCACTCTGATGGGGAGTGCTCCGCAGTGCTCACATTGAGTGCGTGTCCCCACCCATGAGATAACGAGGGCAGGGGTACACACACTTCCTGAACTGTTCACTTGTCATACTTTTCTCATTCAAAAGATTTAAATCAAACACAGACTCTCGTCTCACACATACACACACACAAAGAGCATTTGCTGAAGAGCGAAAGGCTAGCGCTATTGTGATGCGGCGTCCCTTTATAATTCCGGGTATGCCGTCACTTACTACGTCATGACGTAGCACCAATCAGGATCGGTCTTAGTTTCATTCATGCTTCAGATGCGTCAAGCTGTGAGCATTCCCCAAAGAGTCGTTTTACAACGCAGTGGGAGTTCCCTCGAGAAGGGAACACTCTTTTGGTTGAGTGATGTTAATTTTGTATCATATGTTATATATATAAAAACAACATTTTGATTCTTTAGCGCAATTTCTCTTTGTGAGCGGCGCTCATGTTGTGATTTCTCCTTGAGAGGCTGCACGAGCGTTTGTCTATATCGTGAATATAAGATGACCCCCCCACACACTTTTCAGCCTATTTTTAGGACACAACACCTTGTCTTTTATCCGGGTATATATGGTAGTATCGGAAATATCACCGATACCACAAGAAATTCTGGCATCGGTATCATCGAGTACTTGAACCCATGTGCCGATCAGATACCATTTGCATAAACAAGATCTAGTTATTATGACCACTAGCTTTGCCTAACTGTTGCACGGTTCTCCTTCGCTGCTCAGAATGCATTGCAAACACAGGAAGTTGTGCTTTGTTGCCACAAGCAACAACTGTTAGAGCAGCGAAGAAGAAATTAAAACACGTTCGCAGTATGTTCGCTGTTTAGCAGTATTGCAGACTGGACCAACAAGCCAGTAAAACTGACACTGTCACAAGTACGGGTAAATATTATGGGGAAATTTTAAGAATGTGGCGATACCAGACTCCCGAGTATATTCTGTACCTGCAGCTGCGTTCAGTTGCTTCTGTGTTAATCTTTGCGCAGGGCTCCAGAAGGTAGCCGAATATATAGTGTCTGTGAATATTAAACTGCTAAATACTATTAAATATTACTCCTACAAATTCTGTGTGGATGGAGGGCACACACACGCTTGCTCGCTTTGTAGTCTCTGCCATGAGGACATGAATGCATAAACTCTCACTTCATGAGAATTTGAATTTGATACCTATTTTTTTAATTTGATAAAACTGTCAGACACTCAAATGTCTTCACGGCAACCTGTCAAAATAAAAGTTTGGTTTAACAGGAAGAAATTGACAGAATATATTAGGCTACTGTTGTAGCTTACAGTAGATTTAGCTACTGAAATACTGATTATTGGCTTTGCTACTAAAAAGGATAGACCTGTCCTTTGAAATTGATGGGGTTTATGTCAAGCCTTCTTCATCTGTCCATAATCTTGGTGTCTTATTTGACTCATCTCTATTTTTTGCCTCTCACATTTCTTCTGTTCAACTCTTTTTTCCATCTTCACAATATTGCACATCTTTGATCTTCTCTCACTCAGGCTGATGCTGAAATCTTAATTCATGCATCAATCACATCTCGTCTGGATTATTGAATTGCTCTATTTCTTGGTCTTACTAAAAAAAAACGTATTGCAAGGCTACAATATGTTCAAAATTCAGCAGCCAGAGTTCTCACCTCTACCAGCCACTCTGCTCACATACAGGAACTCCTCTTCTGCATGATCTTCACTGGCTACCTGTGGCATCACATATTCACTTTAAGACACAACTTCTAACATTTAACCTCTTACCATCTGGGACAATTTTTTAAGTCAGAAACACAAAGTTCATATGAAAAAAGTTGGTTGTGTCTGGACACGTATGCTGCAAGTAAGTTACAGGAATCCTGTGTGTATATTAGATCTGTCTGTCAAACTTTACTAAAGTGAACACAGTGTAATACTTTTAATTTTTTAATTTTTACCATTATAGGGTGGTTGTGTACACACACTGCCAACACACATTTATGTTCAAACACCTTATAAAAGTGAATTTTGCATAATAGGTGCCCTTTAATATAATGAAAGTTTATTTATTAAACAAAAAAAAAAAGTTATTTTATTGATCAAAATAAACAGAAACTTTGGTTCAGACTTTGGTAAAGTGATTATTTTGAACAAGTATTAAGTTAATAATTGTTTTAGCTGAAGAATGTGTTTTGATAATGTGTCTTTTGCACTGTGTGTCTGTGTGTGAGACTGAGAGTGTCCCTCGCCACCTTATACATTTATACTATTTTTAAACAAAATAAACCACTTTTATGATTTATTTTCACACAAAATCTGTTGCTCCATAATTGTTCAATGCAAACATATTCTTTCTGCAATCATATACTTTGGGAGTAATGAAAAGCACAGGTGTGCCTTTATCCCAGTTGTACCCCGTATTTCATTCAGTAATGAAAACATTTATGAAAAATATATAAAAATAAAACTATATTAAAAAGTATTTTACAGGGAATTAGTTAGGGAAGGTAAAAACAGCTACATGCCAACCAAAGTGCAGCACAATAAAAGCACAAGGGTAGACAATAAATAAGCAACATACAGTTAGAATACACAGAATACACAATACAACCCAGGAACAAAAAGATGAGCTTTAATTAAGACTCAGATTAAGTGGAAGCCAATGAGTAGGCAGTCACTTCAAACGCTGTATTTTCCTCAGGTCTTTAGGCGGGACCTGAAGGACCTCTTGCGGGAGTGTAGGGGTGAGGAGTAAGTTTGTCAAATAGGTTGGTGCAAGATTTATTTAATGATTTGTAGACAAGTAGCAGGATTTTAAACTCGATTCTATAGTGAATCGCCAGCCAATGTAGGGATTTCAGAAGTGGGGTTCTATGATCAAATGAACTACTTGCATTTTGAACTTCTTGTAGGCGGGAGATTGGAGTCTTTGATATCCCATAATAGAGGGAGTTGCAGTAATCCAGTCAGGATGTGATGAATGCATTGATTGCAACCTCTAGAGAACTCTCCGATAGAAAGTGATGATTTTAGAAAGTGAGCGGAGATTAAAGAAACTGGAACCTGTGGCAGAACTGATAATGTTTGTCAAATTTCAGACAATTGTCAAACTCCACACCCAAATCCTGCGCTTGTGGAAAAAAGAGAACATTTTTGGAGAGCCATGATTGATGTCATCAAGCACTCTTACATTTCTAGTCATAGTCAAGTCAATTTGCATTTCAACCTGAATCAGCTGATTTAGCAACATACACAAAACTTGGGAGTCTCTCATGTGGTTGTTGTGAAAAATGCAGCCGGATCTCACGAAAATGTGTATAAATAGTACGAGTTGTGGAATGTATACGCCAAAACTCATATTGGCGTGTCTATGCCACGCTGTTTTTCACGTGGATATGATACGCACTTTATGGCGTATTATACATACGAACCCCCCACCCACCACCCTAAACCTACCCAAGAGCGTGTCATATATACGCCATAAAGTGCGTATCATATGCACGCGAAGAACAGCGTATCATATGCACGCCAAAATGAGTTTCGGCGTATATATTCCACGACATTGCACACTCATACTATTTATACGCATTTACATGTGATCGGGTTGGAAAAATGCTATGTTGTAAATCATGCAGAATATTGGAAGATCATTTCAGTTCTGTAAGGATATATAGTTTTGGAGGCATGTTTGCAACATGTCTGCATGTATTGTCAATACAGGTAATACACATGTTATATTGCAATGCCTCAAAATGTGCTCAAAATGTTGGACAGTTTATTAAAATGTATAAGATCCACAGTTAATATCTCCCTTCTCTCTGACTCTATTTTTTGTATAACTGTCAGAGCTGTTATTCTTGCTACATCTTGCTATCAAGATCAAGACACTGACACAGCCCTTAGTTTGTTGATTGCCTTAGGGCTTCCTGCATCTGATTTGAATAGATTTTTATGAAGTGAATAAAGGATGCGTCAGCATTAATGTCTGTTGCTTTTTAAGTGGATCTATGCTTATCCTCAGGGAAGAGCTATCATCACTGGTAAGAGCGTGTTTTTTTGTCATTAGGACGATTTAAGTAATTTGTTTCCCTTTCAGCAGCTATCAATGAACAGGCAAAATGGCTGCTGGCCCAAAAATATTGTATACTTTCATTCCTATGCATCAGGGATGTATCAGAGATGTGAAGAAGCTTTATTTATATTTGTGTGGATACCCAAAAGTTAACCAAACCAGCATTTTGGAACACCTACAGATGGGGGTTGTGTTTGGTTAGTCTAGTTATTTTAAATAGCTTCATATAAAAACAATAAATCCCTGTACTATGTCCTCATTTTGAATTTGTGTAAGTCATATGAGTTTTTCTTGGTCAATTTTTCAACAATGGTCAACCGCAGCTTAATTACACAGTAGTCAGCCCATGTTTTTTTTTTTTTTTTCTGAGAGTCTAGAGGAACAAATTCAGTAACACTTTCTATGAAGCCAATGCTTATAATGAATGATAGCCCCATTTATACTTATTTATAAGTAAGTATTTCTATTCTATTATATATATTTATAAAGACTCAATCAGACCTATACTCCATTAGAAACACTGTTACATTTGTATTATATTTTTATAATTAATTATTATGATTTATAATCATGCATTTGCTTTACCAATGTGCATGTTTATAATCCATTATACACTGATTTATGAGTATGAATTAGTCAGTCGTATGAGTCCATGAATGTGCTTATAAAGATGCAGCCAGCATTGCTAAAATGTTAAATATTAGAGTTACACTGGGAGCGTTTACATGCACACCAGTAAGCTGATAACGCAAAAAATCAGCTTATTGAAATAATCAGTTTTCCCCGTTTACACGCAAACCAGTAAACTGAGAATGCAAGTAAACCGCATTTACATGACTTTATTAATAAACCGGGTTATTTCCATGTAGTGACGTCAAAAATAATAATGTCTGTATCCGACTCTGAGTTTTTCAAATGTTACGTCAGTTGTGAATGTTAAATTAACCGTGTCATTGGAAGATTTTCGGCTCATATTATCCCTCATGCAGTTACAGATGCAGTGTTTTGACTGAACCTCTTCTACTTCTGCTGTATGAGAAAAGAACAAATCATTACAATGTTCTGGGCTTAAAAGTGTCTGCGTTTGTGATATATGTCCTTATTTCATGCAAAATGCTAGCTCGCTCTGCCTGGATGGGTTTAAATCTGCTGTAAGTTTGCGTTTTTCTCACCTATCACACATGCGCACTTCAATAAGCCGTCAGAAAGCAGGTTAATGCGTTTACAGGCAGCCTGAAATCGAGGTAAGAGGCAAAAACTACCTGTTCCGACCGGTTTATGCTTACGGCATTTAGACCTTACACTGATCAAAGAAAATGGTTTACCGCGGTTACATGACCATGTTCATTGTCGACTTATTCTGCAAAAACGGCATAACTGCATGTAAAGTACCCAATGACTAGTTAGTGATTCAGATTTCTGTAAAATAAGTGAATATATTGTTATGAATAGCTGTTTTGTGTTCTTATAAATAATTCTAAGTAATAATACAGTCAATAACCTCTACAAATGCATCATTGACGGATGCAAAGAAACAAATGTTAAGAACCCACAAAGATGCGCTCATTAATCATTTTACATTGTAAATGAACAATAATAAGAAACAAAAAACACAGAAATCATTAATACAAATACAAACTTTTTTTTGTTATATACTAGCAAAACACTACAACATTTTTTTAAAAGTATAATGATAAACTACTATAAGCAGTAACTGCATATGGTTGAGGAGATTTTAACCAATCAAATTACCATTCATGGAATCATACAACTGACTAATTAATATTTATAACTCAGTGTTAAATGGATTATGAACATGCACATTAAAAAGCAAATGCATGACTTATAAGAATTTATAAAAGCACTATACATGTCACTGTAACTGTTCTTGTAATGCAGTATAGGTCTTTATATTTATAAAATAGTAAACCCTACTTACAAATAAGTATAAATCGGGGTATATTTCATTATAAGCATGGGCTTCATAGAAAGTATTACTACAAGGTCTTTATAGTGAAGCCTCAAATTAACTTAAAACTGTCTTGGTTCTCTGTCAATAATAGACAGCAGTCAAACAAATATGATCAACATTGCATCTATAGGAGGACAGGATTAATTGTTAAGACCAATAGCCTATTTCCCAGTGTAAATGAACTGGATGAGCTTTATATTATTTGGAGTTTAATATGACCATAAAATAAGGAATGTAGCCAGAAAGGGTAGGAAAAAGCCATCAATAGACATAGGACCAAAATTATAAAGTAATTCTGCGTAAGTTTGCGTTTCAGATGGGAGAAGAGAAAACAGTCCATGATGATATTTCTTGCTCTCTGAATGCCTGGTGTTCTTTATAGAGGGTAGCTGGAAACTAGTTACCTGGGATCATATGTATCTTGTAGGTTGTTAAGTAATAATTATTATATATATTTTTTGTTTTTTGTTTCATCATCATCTTACTAAGTGCAGAGCGAGTGGATGTAGATCTTTGATTAACTTATTTTTACCTGAAATGAAAGTGTTGGTTTAAAGTTGGACTAGGTTTTGAAACAGCCAGCTTCCTGTGCCACCTAGAATGCGCACACCATGAAGCCGGGGGTCTGTCTGAAAAGAGCCGGAGCTGAAACTCTATTCCAAAAAGCATGTGAGATAAAAGCCACATACAGGGGAGAAGCTAAGCCAGCCAGCAAGCAGATGATTCTCATCTCATGATTCTCTGATTCCCAAAAAGTTGGGACACTATACAAATTGTGATTAAAAAATAAATTAAATAATTTACAAATCTCATAAACTTACAATATAATATAGATAACATATCAAATGTTGAAAGTGAGACATTTTGAAATGTCATGCCAAATATTGGCTCATTTTGGATTTCATGAGAGCTACACATTCCAAAAAAGTTGGGACAGGTAGCAATAAGTGGCCAGAACAGTTAAATGTAAATATAAGGAATAGCTGGAGGACCAATATGCAACTTTTTTAATCAATTGGCAACATGATTGGGTATAAAAAGAGCATTATCAGAGTGGCAGTGTCTCAAGATGTGCAGAGGATCACCAATTCCCCCAATACTGTGACAAAAAATAGTGGAACAATATCAGAAAAGAGTTTCTCAGAGAGAAACTGCAAAACGTTTGAAGTTATCATTATCTATAGTGCATAATATCATCCAAAGATCAGAGAATCTGGAACAATCTCTGTGCGTAAGGGGTCAAGGCTGGAAAACCATACTGGATGCCTGTGATCTTCAGGCCCTTAGACGGCACTGCATCACATACAGGAATTCTGTACTGGAAATCACAACATGGGTATACTTTTCAAAATACTTTCAGAAAACATTGTCGGTGAACACGATCAACCGTGCCAAACATGGCCTTGTCACAACTTTTTTGAGATGTGTTGATGCCATGAAATTTAAAATCATCTTATTTGGTAAATGGACTGCATTTATATAGCGCTTTACATTTTGCCTCACATTCACCTATTCATACACTGACGGCGATGTCAGCCATGTAAGGTGCCATCCAGCTCGTCGGGAGCAGCTGGGGTTAGGTGTCTTGCTCATGGACACCTCGACACTTGGTCAGGTGGAACCGGGGATTGAACCACCAACCTTCTGGTTTGTAGACAACCTACATGAACCACTGAGCCACTGCCGCCCCTTATTTTATCTCTTATAGATTTTCTCAGTTTAAACATTTGATATGTCATCTATGTTGTATTCTAAATTCAAATATTGAAAATTGAAATTTCCACATCATTGCATTCTGTTTTTATTCATAATTTGTACAGTGTCCCAACTGACAGGTTAAGTGAATAACGAGACGGATCTCACAAAAATGCGTATAAATAGTACGAGTTTGCAATCTCATTGAATGTATACGCGGTTTTTCGCATGCATATGATACGCACTTTATGGCGTATTATACATACGAACCCCCCACTCCACCACCCTAAACCTACCCAAGAGCGTGTCATATGCACGCCATAAAGTGTGTATCACATGCACGCGAAAAACCGAGTACCATACGCACGCCAAAACTCATTTTGGCATATAAATTCCACGAAATTGCGAACTCGAACTATTTATACGCATGACCATGAGCTCGTGTTGGAATAACACTGATTATCTCTTCATCATGGCTCTTGTTAGTGGTTAGTATATATTAGGCAGCAAGTAAACGCATGCTTCATTAGGGAGGTCTTGTAAATAAATAAACCTCACATACACATTTCAATCAACTTTTATTAAGTTTTTGTTTAAGTTTCGCTGGCTAGATATCTCTCTGCAGATTCTCCCCACATCCTTCTGATTCAGAGGTTCATGCTTGTTCTTCAGCTCATTCCGCAGGTTTTCTATAGAGTTTGTTCAGCGGACTGCTATTTCCATGGGAAAACCTTCATTCTGGGCAGAGAACCATTTTTTATTTGATGATGTGCTTTGGATCATTGTCCTGCTAGAGGATCCACATATGGCCCATTTGAGCTTCCTGACAGGATCAGAGTGTTGGTTTAGCATGATATCTGTTGGATCATTCTAAGTCAACTCAACGTCAATGAAAATGTATAGCTAAAATTTAAAGCCAAATGACAGGGAGGAGAACATGACTTTAGAACGATAGCCGTACCATTCTTTTATTTTAATGTTGCCTTTAGCAATATTTGTTGACTAAATGTTTTTTATTTTTTTATTTATTCACTTTTTTTTAAATTTCTTTCCCAAAGATAACGTGCATGTAACTTAAGAAGTAATAAAGACATTTCAATATCTTTTTTTAGATTCTGGTTCTTAAAAATACTGTTTCCTTCGGTATCTACATTGTAAAGGCTCTTTATAGTTAAATCTCAGATCTATGGTTTTCTCAATGTGGCTCCATGAAGAACAATTAATGTTTAAACTTGAGCTGTATCTTTAATGAAGTTCTTAGTTCAAGGAAGGAAGGAGGCGGTAACCGGCGAACATTTAAAAGACTTTAATCAAACAAAACAAAATGGACTCATGGATGACTGCCAGCACACATAATAAAACATACACAAAACAAAACTCAAATTCCAGGCCTGGTCCTCTCTCGTCCTTCACTGGTGTCGCTCGTCCTTATGCCTCCGAGCTCCCTCATGAGAGGACTCAAGACCGGTGTGGCTCACAGGTGACGCTCATCACACACCGGTCTCCTCTCGCTCCTCCCACGTCTCTCACTCATCCACCTCACCACAGTATCTTATTTCCCTCTATCAACCTGTCTGAGTACCAAGAGTACACTTTGTCTAACATTTGCGTAACTGTAACTTGATAAGCATTAGAGTTATCCCAATATACTTTTAGATTCTGTTTTTTTAACAGACGTTTTGTTTGGTATGTTAATTTTTAAGGCTCTGCATGGTTAATTCTTAGAGAAATGGTTACTTTAATGTGGCTCCATGTGCAAATTGTTGAACTTTACCCATATTCAATAGTCGAAAACCAACCACTGCCGTGGCCTATCTTTTGATAAAATATGTTTTGAAAAATCAACAGCATGTTGAGAATAATTCACAAGAAAACTATATTTCGGTCACTCAGGCACGTAATTAAACAAACTTCAGCCATGCAATTGTAATGCTTAAATATTGAAGAAAACGTTTTTGGTAAAGCAGTTTCTTTACCTCCACTGATAAAAAAAACCTCTGATTTTGATGTCCTTTCTTGACATCTTTATCCTACAGCAGTATCAATTGTTCAATTGATGGACAGCCTTTAGTTGTATAAATCACCTCCTTGAATTCAAACGACAATGCTGTACATGTTCAAATCAGGGTACACCTTATATATGTGAATGCCAAAAACATTCTCATTCTCCATTTCATGACCCTTTTAATTTTTACTTTTCTAAAAGTTGGCACATCTAAAAACTGTTGAAATCAACAACTACTATAGGCCAAATACAATGAACACAGACTATTTCTAATGTGTGAATGTTTATTGTCTGGTTTGTTTTATGTGGGATCTGTGTAGAGTAGGTTAATCTTGCAGATGTACTGCATGGCTTCAGGCTTAGATAAATCCAAGACGACAATATCAAATTATGCAAGACCTGAAAAAAGGGGAAGGGTAAAACAGACAGAGAACATGATGTCCATCAATACTGTTGCTAAGCAGCAGTCAGTCAACCATGACTGGACTGACAAGTCTAGCTCTTCCTGCATATTATGATGGTACTAAAACAGAGAGGCTGTGTGTCTCAGAATGAAATCTGGCCATAGATCATTTATATGAGTAAGCTGCTACTTTAATGACAAATGCTAAAAGTCATATTGAGAAAGGGTAAATCAATGCTTCTAGAGGTAACATCACTATAAGACAAAGTTTACCTGATTATGTTGGATTTATTTTAGGCTCAGATTATGGGGTACACAACTAATAGGATACACAAAATGAGAAACTGTGAAGAGCCATATTAAGACGTGTTGTGTGCCAAAACCGACAAACATTAGAATAATTACTGTCTTTGTCTTCACCCTTTCAATTAATTGGTTGATCTGATTCACAAAACCATGAAACCATCTGTTCGAAAAAAAAAAAAGAATAGAAAAAAAATCATATTGAAGTTCTTGCTCTTGAAAAAGAGGAAACAGCAGTCTTCATAAATACAGTTTTAGTGTTGAATGAAAGGAAAAATATATAAGAAATATTAATTAATTAATAAATGTGAATGCATAAGAGAAAGTGAAAGATTTTAGATACCGCATATGTACATCACCACATATTTCAAATTGTGCAACCATATTCGTGTTAATCCATATACATTTCATTATTGATCTGTTGACATTAATGACAATTTTCTAATTAGCCAAATTTGAATCTATGACATGATACTATCACCTCTGTTCTAGGTTATGTTCATTCTTTTTTGTCTTTTATTTTGGTATTTTGTCTGTCAGGTTTCTTATTTTTTTATCTGGTCATGTGGTTTCTTTGTTTTATGTGTTTCATAGCCCTCATGTTGGTCACACAATACTTTAGGGTTCAATTCTCACTATTAACTATGAATGTTGCCTAAATAAACTCCTAATTACAGCTTATTAATAGCTAGAAATGTAGTTAGATTTAGGTTAAGGGATGTAGAATATGGTCAGGCATTAATGTGTGCTTTATATGTAGTAATAAACAGCTAATATCCTAGAAATATGCACGATAATAAGCAACTAGTTCATAGTGAGAATTGGACCCTACACTAAAGTGTTACCCTCATGGCTCCTTAATATCTTGTCTAGCTTTGTTTGAGTCTGTTATAGTCACGTTTCCAGATAAGTGTTAGATCTAGATCTCGTTTTAGTATCCATATTTATGTTTTATTAGCCCTTATAAAACTCATATTAATGCCTTATTCTGCATGACCTTATCCTACATCTCTTAATCATACCCTATACCTAAACTTAAATGCTACAAAAACTACCGTACTAACTATTAATAAGCAGTAAATCAGGAGTTTATTGAGGCAAAAGTCATAGTTAATAGTGAATATGTGTTCCCCATATTAAAGTGTTACCGAAATGGTAGATGGTTTGGCAAAGCAAGCCAGTAAAATGGAAGTTGTTGAAATACTTTTAATAAGTAATGCAGAAGCTAAGGTCCAAATTTGGATGAAAATTATGGAAAAGTGGCAGATATGCTGGGATGCAGAGGTGAAAGGGAGACATCTATACGGTATAACACAAAAGGTTGGAACAGGAAAGGTCAATGGAAGAAATCGAAGGGAAGAAATAATCCTTACTAGACTTGGGTTGGACATTGTGGGTTAAATAAATATTTATTGTATTATTGGTAAGCATATATCAGGAATGTGTGAATTTTGTATTTATATTGAATCGATCGAGCATGTAATATTTGAATGTCAGAAATACGAGAGGGAAAGAATAAAGATGAAAGAAGACAAGGAAAGTGGGGGTTCAAGCAAATACACTTAAGGAAATGTTGGGTGAAAACATCAAAAGACATAAGTAAAAATGTGTTTAGTTTCTTAAAGGCCACAGGTTTAAGCCTAGTTCACACTGCCCGATTTTAGCCCCACCGACAGGTTTTGCGAAATCGCTGACAAATGCCCGAAATCATAGGCAAATCGGTGCTCATGTAGGCAAGTTTCAATCACGCAGTGTGAATGATCAGAGAGAATCGCTGACGAGTCGCCGACGCCCATGAGATATTTGGCATGCTAAATATCTGGACCTGTCTGCGATTCAAACTCCTGCAGTGTGAAATGAGTTCTGACTGAAAATGACATCGGCGATATCCGATGGGCAATAAAAAAAAGGGAGATACAGGGCAGCAGGAGGTTCAGAGAGGAGTTATAGACAGAACATCAGTATTTTAATATATATATATTTACACATCTATCAAACAGAAACAAAGCCCAAACATTTTCACATCCAGTCACAGCAGCAGCGCATTACACAATTATTTATTTGCCTCAAACTGTCTTTGCAGAACTCAATCGTTGCTCCCTCTGTCTCTCCAACAATTTCTTCCGCCATAATCTTTTTTCTTTTTCTCCACAAATCAGCGCACAGACAATTTGATAAGTTGATATAGTTTGCAGCTCAGATTTTTTTACATTTTTTTTATTTATTTATTTATTTATTTATTTATTTATTTATTTATTTATTTATTATTCATCTCTGCCTACTAAGCTTTGGTTCACACTCCAGTACAGTAGGTGGCAGTAATACACCATTAAAGTTGGATGCCAACTACAGTTAAACATCAAAGAGGAAGAAGTAAGATTTGAGAGAGATAAAGACAGAAGCTGTGTCTCATTTAATTAAATTTCGAAGGCTGCGTCCTCCGGAAGACACGTCCTGTGTAGGATGCAGTATACGGAGTGTCCACAATCAGAATTAAACGAGACGTCCTATGTAGGACACACAGGCAGGAAGTATCACGTTGCTATGCCAACAAGTTCAGCCTCGTTGCGCTCTCACACCAGTTTATATGAATGAAAATTATTTATAACTTGAAAATGACTATGAAATGTTTCTTGTCTTGACAGCAATGTACTGTTCTGAACGTTTAAAAAGCACCAAACAGTTGTAATCCTGTTAACCACAACTATCTGTTTGAGGTAATAGAGCTTAAAAATAAAAACAAGCTTGAACTTACATTTTGAACACCACACCTATGCTCGTATGTATATCTGGCAGTGGTGCCGTTTTTTCATATAATATAAAAAAATATTTATGACGGTTGTTAACGGCGACGCAAAGAATTATGGGTTATCTCAAGCCGCGAAGGCTACACCTCATGCACACTCTGAAATCCTGTGAAAGAAGGACGCATTCGAAGGTCGCATTTGGAGAGTCCTACTCACTTTTTTGAAATGAGACGACCTTATGACGCATGCACCCTTTGAATACGACCTCTGGAGGAGGCAGCCTTCTGAAATGAGACACAGCTAGAGAAATGGTTAAAATCCATAACCGTGTCTATAGTGTAGGGGTAAGGTGCATGTCTAAGTTGATACAAATCGATCAGAGGTTCAAATCTGCCTTTTGCGACACTCTTTCTACTCCCTTTACCTATTATTTATTTTCAAAAAGAATTGAGAAAATATTAGAAAAGTGGAAATAAAGCATCTAACGTGTTTACTAATAAGTGTTTATTGGATAGATAGTGTGGCAAAAGGCAGAGTCGACCTCTGATCAATTTGCATCAAAACTTGATGACATGCATCAATATGACATCCATATACACTATCCCTGTCAAACAGACTCACAGTACATCCAAAAACACCCCGGCAACGACTGTGCCCGAATGACTTATTTCATTGGAGGCAGCGAGATCTGCAAGAATACTTTTCCTGTTTCTTACGGGGTGAGTTTCCATAAACACCAAAGTTTGTCATTTCGTGTTCATTCCAAGAACACGTAGGCCTACATGTTCTCTCATGTTTAGACCTTCCTATACCTACTTATTGTTATTAACTGTCGTTTCAATTGTAATCGTTAGCATCATATCACTTGCCAAAAAAAAAACATTACTATAATCCATTACATGCTTTGCGTGTACCGTGCAGCATTTTCACCTCTTGTCCCGCACGTCACATATTGAGGAAATGTCCCACATTTCCATCAGTCTGTTAGTTTTTAATTATCATATTATTAAATGCATCTGTTCAGAAAACTACTGGATAATTCGGTAAATTGGTTATATTGTTATTGTTATTAATATAATATAAATGAATATATAAGACTGTCAATTAACTAATTTCATGTTGATTTATATTTTATTTGTTCATTATTTATTTTGTTGGGTTTTAGTTGGACTTGGTCAGAACTCTTTCAGAAAATAGCTTATCTACTGTACATGATGCCTGCTGCCTTTGGGCTCAGTGATGTTGAATTTAAATGAGATGTAAAATAAAGACATGTTATGTTACATTGTGATATAATGGTGTTTTCTGGTAGGGACTAAAGAACAAAATATTTTTATCAGCTGAAAGGCAGAATACAAATGTTTTTTTTTTTTTTATTAACAGTTTCAGGTTATGTTTTAATGTCAGTAAAATATCTCACATTGTCCCACACAAAATTAGTAATCGTCCCACATTTGGTTTGTTTGATGGTGGTAAACCCAAACTTGACTCCTGAATATTTAGTTGCATACATTTTGTTCTTGCACTGATGTTAAATTTTCAGCCATGTTGCACTTTGACAGTCAGTTTGAGATATAGGCTATATTAGATTATTGTGTTTATTGTATCAATTATTCAAATGATTCTGACAGTTTTTGCCTTTGAAATGACTGGGGGAAAAGAGTACCAATCAACCTGAAGTCACACTATACTCTTTGAAATCAATTACATTGCATTATATTGCTTGAAATTCTAAATAGTATAACATTATTCATTAATTATTCAAAGTTATTGTTCATTGTAAAAAAAAAAGTAGTTTCAATGTAGCTAGCTACTTTTTGATCGTAACTTGTAGTGTAGCTGTAGCTAACTACTTTTCAAAATGGTAGCTTGAACGTAACTTAACTACTTTAACTTACAAGTAGCTTATATTTTGTAAAGCTACAGTTTCAGAGTAGCTTCCCCAACAATGAGCCTCAGTATGTGATGAGCTGGGTGTGAGAATGTGTTGCTTCCATTGATATTCTGCTGATTATAAGGGTATGTTCAGACTGCCAGCAAAAAAAAAAAAAAAAAAGATTTCTCACCTATCCAGATTTTATCCCGATAGCTTTCTGAAAGTCTGGAAAGCATGAAATGCATGAAATCTGATCTGACATTTGGATGTGGTTTGAAATGCGATTAAAATCAAATTTTTACAAAAGCATCTCAGGACTCTCTGGATGCTCAAATCGGTCTTTTGCATCATTCTTAATGGGACACACAACAATACCACCAAAACCAAATACCTACAGTATTTCCAAAGATATGGGCCATTACTACAGCACAGAACATCACAATATGTACAAGTTCGGCATCGTGACTTGATAGGGTTCTAATTTGGAGAGCGGGGTGATGCACCTTAATTTCCCCTGCATTACGCCTACATAATTACCAAAGCAAGCCATGCAGGTTGTTATGTCTGGACACACAAATCATGTTTGTTCACATCTCTTTACTATAGCATACACATAGAACATGGTCAATTTCTATTATTTAAATCAGTTAAATAATTGTTAGGCTGCATGACTTTCCATAAAACCTCATGTACTTATTCATCATAAGAAGAATGGTAAGCTATTATTAGTCCCTCTGTTTATCCCAAGGTTTACTGCATTCAGCTTTTTTTTATAAAGCAGCATTTCCTATTATCACTGTAAAGCTGATTTAAAGAAATCTCTGTTGTAAAAAGTGCTATATAAATGAAGGTGACTTAACTTGACTTGATCACTTGCAATTAATAGTGTGGACATTCTGCCTGAAAACAATATTCTGATTTGAGAATAATACCAATTTTGCCTGCAGTATGAACATAGCCTAAGTAACTTTGTTAGCCAAGTACATGTCAACTTATTTTACTAACCCAAACAGTCTACTAATACTCTAATGACTGCTAGTTGACATGTAGTTGCAAAGTTACTCATAGTTAGAATGTCATCATCA
Organism: Pseudorasbora parva; assembly: GCF_024679245.1. Taxonomy (NCBI): domain Eukaryota; kingdom Metazoa; phylum Chordata; class Actinopteri; order Cypriniformes; family Gobionidae; genus Pseudorasbora; species Pseudorasbora parva. The sequence continues at coordinate 47,514,196 of NC_090178.1, forward strand.
GTGGATCATCAAAATTAAGTGTAATTATGGTAAATTTGAGTTATATATTGCATCAAATGCAATTAGCCATGGTGTTGAACAGTTAGGTTTTTTTAAGCAGAATAATGCACATTATTAGACTATTAGTAATTTTCACATGCTAATTTATCAGTTCCAAATTTGCACGTCTAATTCTGCAGGCATCTGGTTCTCAGATGCCTGCAGCGATGCTGTCTCCATGGTGGGAACAATTCATATCCAGTCACTGAGCTCCGCAAATGACACCAAATACTTTTCAGCAGCTTATATTTGCTTCACATAGTGTCATTCCTGCTCTCTCACCGATGATCTATCACAAGCGAATCAGTACTTCCATCGATAAAGAGACTCATGCATTTTTCAGCATTCAAATACCTTCAAGCTCCAGGGATGGATGTGGCTCGCCTATCAGCTCCACAACAACAAAGACGCAATTCATAAATATTAGAAGACGACGGAGCCAAGAGTTTCTTTCCTTCCCTCCCACCTTTCCTCGTTCCAGCTGAATCCACCTTGTTAGTGTGCTGTTCTTACAGAGCTTCAGCCACAGTGAGCTGACATGACTTTACTCCTGGGATTTCAATCTTCTTAATCTATTGCTCTGTCGGCAATAGTGATATGAAGAAATAACTGGAAAGCAAAAGAAAAGGGTTATTTGTATGCTACTGTGTTTGTTGTGTTTAGGAAATCAAAGACAAATAAACGTCTTTGGTAGGTTGAGCTCCTTAGAATAAGCAGAGCTGAGAGAGAGAGACAGGGAGCAGGAGAGGCATATATTATAACAGGGTGTCTAAGGGGTGATTCACAACCCAATAATGGACCGCAGATCTGTCTATACTAAATGCAAATTCAGATTTTATTTTTCTAGATTTAGATTTTTAAAATGTTGTGTAAATGAATACCAATTATTTATGTTTAATAAACATACACAGTGCACCCAGAAAGTATTCACAGCGTTTTACTTTTTCTACATTTTGTTATATTACAGTCTATTTTAAAATGGATTAAATTTATTTACTGTTTTCCACAATTCTACGAACAATACCCTATAATGATAACATGAAAGTATTTTGTTTATAATATTTGCAAATGTATTAAAAATAAAAAGTATTCACAGCCTTTGCCATGACACTCAAAATTGATCTCATGTGCATCCTGTTTCCACTGATCATCATTGAGATGTTTCTACAACTTGATTGGAGTCCACCTGTGGTAAATTCATTTGATTGGACATGAGTTGGAAAGGCACACACCTGTCTATATAAGGTCCCACAATTAACAGTGCATGTCAGAGCACAACCCAAGCCATTAAGTCCAAGGAATTGCCTGTAGACCTCAGAGACAGGATTGTATTGCGGCACAGATCTGGGGAAGAGTACAGAAACATTTATTCAGCATTGAAGGTCCCGATGAGCACAGTGGCCATAGGCTGTAAATGGAAGTTTGGAATCAGCAGAACTCTTCCTAGAGCTGCCACCCGTCCAAACTGAGCAACCTGGACTTAATCAGGGAGGTGACCAAGAACCCAATGGCCAGAGCTCTGACAGAGCTACAGCGTTTCTCTTTGGAGAGAGAAAAACCTTCCAGAAGAACAACCATCTTTGTAGCACTCCACCAATCTGGATAGTAGAGTGGCCAGACAGTACATGACAACCTGCCTAGAGTTTGCCAAAAGGCACCTGAAGGACTCTCAGACCATGTGAATCAAAGTTCTCTGGTCTGATTAAACAAAGATTTAACTCTTTGGCCTGAATGTCAACCGTCACGTCTGGAGGAAACCAGGTACTGCTTATCACTTGGCAAACAGGGAAAGCATGGTGGTGGCAGCATCATGATGTGGGGATGTTTTTCAGCGGCAGGAACTGGGAGACCGAGGAAAAAAGATGCAGCATGTACAAAGAGATCCTTGATGAAAACCTGCTCCAGAGCTTTCTGGACCTCAGACTGGAGTGAAGTTTTAGCTTCCATCAGGGCAATAACCCTAAGCACACAGCCAAGATAACAAAGGAATGTGTAGCATGTAGCATGTAAAGTAACGGATGTGCTACACCTAGTAAGGATATTCAGTATGGGCAAATACATATCAGAAGAAATGAAAGACTACCGGAGAGAGGAAATTATGCAGCAGGTGAGTAATCGTCGACAAAGTTCCATTTGATTCAGTAAATTGTATTAACATAGAAAATTATATCTCTTTGTAGTTGGTTTCAATTAAATTATTAAAACTACAAGCAATTAATCTCTAACATAGAGAATCAAACATTTAAAGGGGGGGGGGGGGGGGGGGGGCATGTCAATCTTGAGTACCTATAGAGTAGTATTGCATCCTTCATATCTCCAAAAAGTCTTTAGTTTTATTATATTTATAAAATAAATATGGGCTGTACCGAGTCTTTCCGGAAAAAACGAGCGCCTGGAGGCGTATAGTGTGGGCGGAGCTAAAGAATGACAAGCGTGCACAAAGCGGTGACGTCCTCAAGAGTGGAGAAGAAAACGCTACCCAGATTCAACTAATACAGATATGATCCAGAATCAGATCCGGAGGATGAAATATATTGAACAGGAGAAACAGCAGCAGGACGTCCGTCTCTGTGGTATGGACTGTATTTAGTGGCCTGTCAACATTTGTGTGTGTTTACTCGCAGTTTATGAGGACATGATTTGGTTTATGGACTATTGTATTCGACTAAACATTAGCAGTAGCAAGCAAAACGGTTTTGCACTTCAGACTAGTGTAAAGTTATACATAGAACAACAATGGAGTAACCGTTAGCGTATTTGAATGACGAAGCACGCTTTGTGAGAACGCTAGGTTTATGTTTGGGTGGTTTTACAATAAACACCTATAGTGGTCAGCTAAACAAATGTATTTAAACACACACCATAGATCGCATAGCCTAGAAATCTAGACGCACCCTAGCGGCAGCAAATTTAATTTGCCCGCAAGTGTCGTCTAGGAACTCTCAATACCCTTCTGAGCTGTATTCCTCAGAATCTGGACGGCCCAATCACATCGTGTATAGAGTCGGCGGGCGGGGCCATAATGACGACGGCCGAGTTGCGTTTGCGTGCTTCTAGTAGGCTAAACACAGAAACTGGCGAACGGCGGTCTTTCGAATCAGCTTTGACCGCGACTCTGGAAGACTTGGAGTTAAGCTTTTCTCAGAGAAAAGAACAAAGAGCGGCACTGAAGTCATTCTTAAAAAGGGAAGATGTGTTCAGAGTTTAGCCGACCGGATACGGCGAATGTTTAATCAATCAACGAGCTCTGCTTCACCTTCATGTTGCTCTGGTTGGTGTAGCGCTATCCTATCGCGTGCAGAGGGAGTTTGAAAGATGACCGTTTATCCGCCCCTCGGATTGAGCTGTCAATGGGGAGTTTCCAGACCAAACATCTTGATGTGGGTCTGGCTTGTCAGGCTATAGATCGCATGCTCCATTGATAAATGAACTAAAGTTATACGATCGTGTCGTTTACTGATGTTTACTTACGCTACGATAGCCAACAACACAGACATTTGAAGCAGTTTTACTCACCGCCTGCTTCCAAAGCACGACTGTGAAGCTTTATCGTTGGGACCGCTGTCAAAAACACACTTCTTTGGGAACTGTTGATTGCGTGAAGTCCTGTGACAGCAGTGAGCCTGGAGATCCACTTTTGCGACGTGACTAAAGTGTGATGTGACGCTTCTCGTCATTTCTGTGTTCAAATCGGTTCAAATGCAGCGCTGCCTCCCGGAATGCTGTGCTGAAGCGTTGAAGTCGCTTGACGCCACCCATAGGACTAAAGTGGAGCGTGGCGCAACCATAGGGCGCGTCAGAAGTGTTCACAGTGTTTATGGGCGTGCATTTCCTCTCTTGCTCTGCCCATAAGAAGGACATTCCACTCTGTCGACGTCAAGCCGACCCATACTCGAAAAAAACTCTCCGAAACTTGAGTAACCAGAAGGAGTATTTTTAACACAGAAATACTCCATCAAATGTCCAACATTAGTTTTTGAAACTTTGTCTATGTTTAGGATGGGAATCCAAGTCTTTAACAGTGTAAAAAGCTCAGTATGCATGAAACAGCATTTCACCGCCCCTTTACCAACTCTTGTGTTGTTTGTTATAGGTTCAGAATTCTACAGCTTGAGAGTCAATTCAATTTGAAGTTTCAAATTCTTCACAAAATGTAAAGAAAATTATCAAAAAAAAAAAAAACTAATTTGTCTTTCACTTTGAGTAAACTATTTCACAATAATATAACTTTCAACAATATATTATATTTAGTAACTCAAAAGAAATGTAGTTGAACATTCAATTTGATTCAAAACACTGAATGTGATTCAGAATACCTTGAAATAAATCACTTTCTCTTTTGAAATTCAACAGCATTTCAACAATATGAGTTGAAAATTCACAAATCCACTAACTGATTCAATTGAACAAAGTTTGTGGATCAAATTAATCAGTTCACAGAGGCGTGGAACTCTTTGCGTGATTCAGTATCAATGGGTGATCCAGTATAAATGTATATGTAGTTTCACTAGTTCACACACGGGGAAACCGAGACACGTAGACAGTACAAATATCTGACCAAGACTGACAAACACCAGGAGCTTATAAAAGGGATCAAATGAGGCAGGGAACAAGGGAGCACAGGTGGGAAAAATCAACCACTAATTAAATAACTCTAGCTTCTAACATTAAAAACCTGGAAACCCAGAAATGTATGTGTTTGGCAGGGAAATGTTTTTTCACAAACATCAGAAAATTCTGTGTTTGGCTGAAAAACAGTGTTCCATTCACTTAATGCCAGTGTTAGGTGTAATTAGTTATTAATTAGTTACTGTAATTTAATTACTTTTCCCTTGAAAGAGTAAAGTAAGGGATTACTCTTATTTTTCTGTAATTTAATTACAGTTACTTCTGATGTAACTGAACTAAATACTAAATATAATTCTACATTATTCAATAGTGGACTTAACATCAACATTTAAAGTCTAACTTTAAAAATTCATGTTTTTATGTATCCTTCTCACATTTGTAATACTCGAGTTTGATGTTGGATTTTGAAAGTAATTAAAAAGTAATTAGTAATAAGTAATGAAGTATTTTTTGGAGAGAATAATTTGTACAGTAATCTAATTACACTACTGAAGATGTAATTAGTAACTAGCAATTAATTATTTTTTAAGAGTTACTTACCCAACAGTGTTTGATAGACTGCTAGCCTTGGATTATCCCTTACTTATACAATAACAATTGTTTCAAAGCAGCTTTAAACCAAGTTTCCTTTTTTATATTGGTTTTGTACTTTTTTGCTATTTCTTATAGCCACGGACAATTATTGATGGTACAAGTATTGCCACATGAAAGACGTTAAGTACACAGGCTTGCACCTTTGCCTTTTTTTATTTTCATAAACTTTTGTGTTTTGAATCAAAGGTTGTAATGTTGCAATTCATCTTGAAGGTGGTTGAAGCTGGTCTCAGCTGTAAGGCAGAATTGTGTTTCCTTTCCACAAACTGTAGATGCCACCAGATTCAGGGCAATTTCTAGTATGCTGAGTGAGATCATGAAAAAACGGATGCCTCGTTCTCGCTTTCCGCAATCTTCCTACACACAGACTATTTATCACCGCAGCTGATAGAGATAAAAGACGGCCAGAGTGTCTTGTTACTGTGGTGGGGGAACAGAGCTCATACATTACAAGACTTGTGTAAAATGTCTGAATTAATGGTTACGTCTGAAGCTGGAATTCCTTTAACAGGAGAACTACGGTCGTTTGGAGTTGCTATATGAAGGTCTAGTTTCACTTTAGTGGGGAAAATGAGGAGCATTGTATGAAATTCCAGTCATATTTTTTAAAAAAAGACCAGTAGAAATGAGATTTTCTGGGCGAATAATGACACTGCTGACTTGTTTATAATAACCTCACACACACACACACACAAATGAATAAATGCACTTATCAAGAATGTTACAATCATTTTAACAAAAGTAAAACAAAGGCTGACCTTATGGATGCTTGCAGCTCTTTACTGGTAGTAGTAACCATCAGAAAACCTTTGGAAAAAATAAATATTTTGCTTATGCTGTATTTTGGCAAACATCTGCCAGAACTGGCATACATTTTTGGCAATCCTTTGACAAGTATTTGCCACTATGGCACAACAGTTATGTGGCATAGCAGACTAGTTTCATTATAAACGGAAACACAAAATTTAAACAAAGTTTAAGCAAATAGCTTTAAAAAATCTCAGGCAGAATAATAGTTAAAAATGTTGATTCAAGGAACATTTTCAGGATTCCTCTGGAGGTACTTCAAAATATACCAAAGACTTTACTAAATGTATGCAAATAATCTTAAAGTGCCATTTTAAAGGCTTCTAATCTTGTTTTGGCGTCTCCTACAAAAGGTGTACATGCATAAAATGTCAAAAAACGTCTTAATTTTCTCATAATATACATTGCACATCACCACAATGTTCAATCATTCTCAAACTACTCAATGGGTGAATCAGTCTCTCTAAATCCCTCCTTTCCATGAGCTACTCTGCTCTGATGGGTCAGATTGCCCAAGCTGATGTGATTGGTCAACCACTTAGTGCGTAAAAATGCCCATTACCATAACTGAACTTCAGCTCTGTCCGGAGGCTTCCTAAAGTGCATCGATTGTACACACTGTAAAGACAGAAACGATGGCGTCGATTTTACCATATCAATCCGAGTGAAAGTCCAATGAAGAAACATTGAAAGAACATAGTTATTCAGTCCGAACCTCCATCGCAAGGCCGACTCGAGCAGGCTGTTTCTCAGTGATACGCTACTCAGTTCTCAGACTCTTTATGAGATGTTGCAGCTGCAATTCGTTACCATCAGCATTAAAGGAACTGTATTTCATAAAATGGCCCTGATCTGTCACTAGACATTAAGAAATCATGTTAATTTCAAATACTTATATCACTGACAACAGTAGTCCGGCCAGGATTGTCCGGCCACATATTGTCATCTAAAAGTTGTTGTTGAAGCCCTCAAGTGATGTTAATGTTGACATGTGTTTTGGCCTAAAGCTCCGCCCTCCACCTATCGACCAATCACAAAGTCAGTAGTGTTTGGGCATCCGGGTTGCCAGGTCTGCTCTAGTTACCACAGTTGCAACCTATCCTACAGTCAATCTGGCAACCTCGAGTCAGGGGGAGAGGGAGAGGGGATAGACCTGCAGTACCAGTTTTGGCCACGATCTTACATACACTTCCTTTAACAAGTGTGTATTTCTGATTTATTGCTGTGCAAATGCGTGAACTGTATCAATAACAGTACCTGCGTTAGTAGAGCAATAACGTGAATGACTGAAATAACATTAAAGTCTGCAAAACAAATCTTGCTGCATCCTGTATCTTTACTCAAAGTAGTAAGAATGACAGACAATCTGTTAGCTAATAGTGGCCCACAGCTGATGAGCAGAAGTATTTTAGAAAGACAGTAATAATAACACGAGTAAGCCAGAAACTTACACAATATAAAACTATGTATTTTGAACATCTGGTAGAAAATATATACTAAATATTCATAGGTAATTTTGAGTGCAGACGATGTACAACATAGATGGGCATTATGCAAATGTATTTGCTAGTGAAGTAGAACCACAGAGAATCGATTTACAAACAACTTGTTTAAGCAGTTCAGTGTCAATTCTTTCTTAATTTATTGTGCACTTTCGACTTTGCCAAACATTGACATTCACAAACAGCGATAATATACACTGCATGAAAGAGAATATTCAACAAACCATAATAGGGGCACTGTAATACAAAGCAATAATAGCATTGTCCCAATTCACCAATGTGAGTACCCGTGATCACCACCAGAGGGCACTCCACAGACTACATTACCCATAATCCTTTGCCAGGGCTAATTAGCATTTACTGTTAACACCTGTGTCTCATCACCTCATTATCTCTGCCTATATTCCGTATACCTTGTTCACTCAGTCATTCATTGCGAAGTCTTGTTTGTTCACAATGCATTTCTGAGCAGTTTCCCTAATGTCTTGTCTCTTGGTTTCTTTGGAATTCTTGCCTGTGTCCCAGATTACCCTTTTGCAAAACAACAGCTGAAATGCATCCTGTTATCACTATAAAGCTGCTTTGAAACAATCTGTATTGTAAAAAGAGCTGCATAAATAAATGTGACTTGACTTCACATAAATTTCAAACTATGTTTGAAAGATAATAAATGCAGCTTTAACCAACCACGATTGTAGTGTTTCTTAAAACAAAACAAAACAAAACAAAAAGAAAAGAACCAGAAGATTAATGGCATGCATTGCAAGTGTACAATGTACCTTCTGAAGAAATGCAGGCCCTGTATTTGATGCGTTGAGATCATCTGATGTCAGAGACGCTATAATCTGTAGAGTATACACAAGTTTTAATTTACTTCCACCCCTCTCATCTCCATAAATATGCTCCAGTGTCTTAAACTGTAATGGCACAGCATTAACATTAGAACAGTCAAGCAGTGAGATCCATTTGGTGCTGCACGCAAACCATCATGTTGATGAAAGCAGATGGCAGATTTCTGTACCGGGCTCAAGACTGGCTTTGTTTCAGCAGGATATTCACATCGAGTGTTTTGTGCACTCTATTGGGGGTGTTTTTTTAAGTTAAATTTTTTTTTGTCAGTTTTACAAGACCCCATGAAACAAAGCTTGCTTTAGTTTTGAGATATGAGCATATGTACATGTATACATTTAACATTCACATTTCATTCCTCAGGAAAATGGAACACAAATATTGAAGACTTATCTTGTTTTCCTGGGTAAAAATAAATAAAAATTATCTGGAGTAAAAAAAAAATATATATATATATAATACTGTATTGCTGTATTCTAATATTAATACAAATCATGACTAATATTATCTCCAGCCTATGCATCATATCTCTGTTTTGGCAAATATACTAAATCATCCTAGTCTTCCACACATGAAGAAAATGTGCATGCTGTGCACAGTACACACTAACGCACACTATTCAAAACACTGTCATGGTGTTGGCAGACTCTGAGGTGAACCAGAGGATATTAGCCATTTAAGAAGGACAAGATACAGTATGTCATTCCTCAAATTCATTTTCCAAAGAGAAATACCTCAACACACTAAACAAATGTGTTTGTCCTCACAAATGGTCATACACATTTCATTGCATCTATGAGAAATATTCATTACTGGTTAAAATCTCTACAGAGAAAAAAATGTGCTATGCACAAAAATATAGAGTTTTATTATATATATATATATATATATATATATATATATATATATATATATATATATATATATATATATATATAAAATTTTACATAAATGGGCATGTATAATTCTTCCATACCCAAGGTCATTATGCAGCGGCGTGCACAGACCTCTGCAGGGGCAGGGTCAGACACGTGTTCTGACAGACGACAGGCAGTAGCAGCTTTGCTATTGTTTGCAACAGATGGGGTCTCTCGGAACGCAATCTTTATCGAGGGGGAATTCATGAAAACCAGTAAGGTTAATAGTGTGGTTTTTGTGAGGCAACACACAGTTCAGAAAGAAATTCAAATGAATTTTTTGTTCGTTTTTTTTACACAGTATAGCCTATCCAAAGCTTTTACCTAAATATTCTGGCATTGCTTATGAATTGAACAATGGTACACACAAAAAAAGGATTTTGTTCCAATTCTTTAATAGCTTAAATGGACCAGTGCACTATGGGTAATATCTTATAAACAGCATAAGAGGAGAAAGCAATTTGATTTGACATTGCATGTAATGTTTTGCTTTTTCATGTAAGAGTAACTTGTTCTTAGTTCAATATTCTCTCCATGTGTTTTCTTATACACAAACCAGGCTCATAATAAAAGGGGTTTGTGGTGACCTTTCTGCAAAGTGATATTACATTGCTTGCATGTTTCGCAACACATTCAAAGTAAAAGGTTTTTAACATAGGTTATTGTACATATTGTGGCAGTTCAGTAATGAAATGTTCTGTAAGTGGCTCGGCTTAAATTAAATTACACTTAAACTGCCAGTAGGTGGCAGCAAATCAATGTCTTAATGTGTTAGTGACTGAATCATTTAGTCAAACGCTTCGTTCAAAATGGCAGATCCATTCAGAGGCTGAATGGACCATAGATATCTATGATAAAGGCTAGATGTCTCGTGCGCGCTGTTGGCCAATGGAGGTCGCCGTCCGCAACTGGCGGTCATCTTGTCACAGGCAGCTCGCTCCCTCGTAACATAACCATAACTTGCTCAATTTTCAACCGATTTTCAAACTGTTTTGTTTGTTATAAATGTCAGAGATGTAGTTATGACACTACATACTTATAAATAATTATAACCATGGACTTCAATATGAAAGAAACATTGAACAGAACAGGTGCAATGAATATACACACGCACAAGGTATATGCTAAATCAATATTTAGGCTACTAAAACTGTGTACCGAATGGCAATATGAGAAATACACACACACACACACACACACACACACACACACACACACACACACACACACACACACACATTTATAATAAGAAATATTATAATAAAATAATTTGTATTAAAAAAAACCATGCAAACTAAGTTTTTTTTTAACTAGATTGGTAGTCATAAAATCGTTATTGGTGTCAATAAAACCTATATAATTGAACAGCTCGATTGTGGTCTCATCCCCTTGATAACATGCACGTAAGTTAGCAGTGATACACAAGCTACACGATTAAGTCGTTTATCGAAACGAAAAGCTGCAATTAAAACGTGTTAAAGCATCCAGATTTGTAACCATGTTAATAACGTTTGTAAGAAACCAAACCATTTGTAAATTCGTCAAGATTTCAGCGAGAGTATTTATGTTCGTACAGATCACTCACCTTACATCAGGTTCCACCGAGCCGGACAGAAAGCTTGCCTGTGACAAGATGGCCGCCGGTGATGACGATGGTGACATCGATGGTGACCATCTAGCCTTTATTATGGATATCTATGGGATGGACAGCATTTGTTGTGGTGTCTGAAACCATAGTAGATGTTATTATCATTCGATCTGTTACGATACTGCTCTAAGAGACACAGGTAGAGGATCCAAATGCAGTATTTATTGAAAGGGTAATCCACTATCGTAGTCAGAGAAAAGGCAGGTCATACACAAGTAGGCAGTCCAATCAGGCAAACAAAACAAGAGACACAGGCAAGAATTCCAACAAAACCAAGAGTCATAAAACCAATGATAATGCTCAGTAATGCCATGCAAGACTTAGCAATGAGTGACAGAATAGACTAGGCTTAATAGGGTGAGCTAACAAGGTAAATAAGACACAGGTGGATGTAATCAGGAATGATGTGTCCAGGCAGTGAGTATTGTGGGTAATGTAGTCTGTGGTTATATGGCAATAGTCTGAGGTGGAGTGCCCTCTAGTGGACTACACAGGCACTCACTGTAATCGTGACATTATCCCACATCGCACCGCAATAACGAGAGTACAGCCGACAACAGCTGTCTGAATTCACTCACTTGTTTTCATACACTCCTTCAAGTGAACTAATATAGTAAATGAGGGTTTAGGGGGCGATTTCAGATTCAGCCAGGGACAAAGCAGAAGTGACTGAGTCGTCAAGTCAGCTAACGCTTCAGATTACGGCCTGGAAACTACTACATAATTAAAGTGAATTTACAGCATAACTTTCGGTAATTATAGTTTATATAATTAAAGTTCTATCAAGTAAGTATGTGTAAGTATATGGGAACAATATGTAATATTGGGGGAATGAAGGGGTAACTACCAGGAAAATTAACAAATTATTTATACTGTAAGTATTTTTTTAAATTTAGAGGTAATAATCCGTGTAGTTACTGGGTAAGTATGGATGTGCGAGCTGTAAATTAAAGTGACTCTTGTTCCCCTTTTGTTTCATGTAGTTACTGGGTAAGTACAATAACAACACTTACACAATCTGATATTACTTGGAAACCTTTATTTATAAATGAAAAATAAAAATGTTTTTTTAAACAGATTTACAAAACATTCATTTTTCTTGCTTGGCTTGATCCTCCTCTTGTTACTCTTCTTTTTCGTCCTTGCCACAGATGAATTTTAAGAAGGATCCCACACGTCTCTAGCTAGTATTCTACAACTGTTACACTGAAAATACAGTGCACGCAGAAATGTCCTCACCGTTTACTCTGCTTTTACCCTTATGCCATCCAAGATGTATAAGACTTTATTCTAAATATAGAATAAAGTTATATACATAAATAAATAATCTCTGCTAATGAAAACTCATTTGGGTTTCTAGGAGTTAAAGCATCAAACAGCGCATACAGCAATAACTACAGTAATCCATACGATCCATACAAAGTCTTCTGAAGTTAAACGATAAGTGTTTGTAAGAAAAATAACAATATTTGACATTTTTTAAACTGTAGACTAAATCGCTTCCGACCAGCAGTCATCTGCGTGTGCATGCGAGGGTTGATTTCACGCTTGACGTAACTTGAAGCGTGACGTGCGCGCTCCGAAAAACTCTGGTCATGCGAATGCTGGATGCTGTCGGTTTAAACAATTTTTGAATGCTCACAACAGTATACAAACAATTAACATAATATATGATAATAGCAATTAGAAACAAACGAGACTAGTTCTCACGTGTGTTTCAGATGAAACGTGCATGAGAATGTCATGAAAGCTTGAAGCGTCTCATGCACGAGGTGGTAACAGCTGATCGGATATGAAACGATTACTAATTTATGACAGCTTTTCTTGGTGTACTAATTTTTCTTTTAATACACAGGATTCCTCTTAAAGATCCATCAATGGAAATAACGAAAAATAAGAAGAGGAACAAGAAAAGAAAGAGAAAGGGACAAAACATGCTCTTTTTGTCAGGACATTATCTTGTGAAATTAAAAGTTTATTTTAAAAAAAATAATATGAAGTGTCATAAATCTGTTTTGAATTAAGTTGTTTTTCAAATAAATATTTCTGATTAATATCAGATTGCATTTGTGTTTTTATTGTACTTACCCAGTAACTACATGAAACAAGAGGGGAACAAGAACAGACTTTAATTTACAACCCACAGATTCATTCTTACCCTGTAACTACTCAGATAATTACCCTTTATTTAAAAAATACTTACAGTACAATTACCCTTAATTAAAAAATAATTACAGTATAAATAAGTTGTCTATTTTCCTGATAGTTACCCCATAATTACCCCCCAAAATTACATATTGTTCCCTTATACTTACAAGTACTTACTTTATAGTTACACTATAATTACCGAAAGTTATGCTGTAAATTTGCTTTAATTATGCAGTACTTTCCGGGCCGTAATCTAAAGTGTTACCGAGAGTTTTTCCTCCCCCGCTTTAAAGAACAATCACATCCACACAAGCATGGTTTAAAAAAAAAAACTCTGTAAACATAAAAATGCAAAAACACGCTATTATTGGCTGCCTGATTTCCACATGGGTCTCATCCACGGCACAGATGCACAGAGGGATGCCAAGGGCTCGTTGAAAGGGACAGGTAAAGCTGGGCATACACTGTGCGTTTTTTTCTCGATTTCGAGCCAAATTCTGATTCATGCAACTCTTTTTTGGGTCGCACCGATTTTCAGGATTATGGTGCGTCGTGAGGTGTTTGTGCAGTGTACAGGGGGAAACGAGAGGCAACAAACCTCTCCCGATCAGCAATCAGATGGTCGGATGAATTTCTGGCGTGTCAGAAATTTTGGTCACCCCTCGTGAGGTTATCGCACAGCTGAAGCAGAGCCAAGAACTGACTGCCCTATTTTCCTCACTGCGCCTGCGCGAAAGCAAAAGTTTAACCATTTAATTTTTAAAAGCAGCAAGGAAGAAAACGAAGAGGGAGATCATTCTAATACACCATGTACAGCATATCCAGTGCCTCTTATTCATTTAGCTAGTTGATTATTCATTTAGGGCTACTTGTTTTACTTTCACACTTTATTTATTTATTTACTTTTATTTAATATTAATTAATATTTAGCCTACTTAATCATATTATGATGGGAAGTGGGACCATTGTCCATCATTTGACACAACTGTCATTTTGCCCTTTTTTTCTTTTTAATTCATGAGCGCGAGTTAGTGGATATCACGCAATGCAATGTGCAAACTTAAAAGTGCAAACGCAGTCTCAAACCCAGTCAATTATTCACTACAGAAAGTGAAAGTAAAATCTGACAAGCTTTTGGCGCATATTCTAAATGAGAAGATACATCTAATTCAACATATGCTGATAACGTAGCCTATAACTATCTTCATGTATTTTCTTAATATTTCTCTTTTGGTCCATATTGTGAGGAAAAACAATAGAAGAGAAGTAGACCCATTTCGTGTAAAAAAAAGAAGAAGCTGTTTTTAGATAAAGCTCCTCTTACTTTACATTGAGAATTATATTATTGCAGTGTTCTGACATATTATAGACTGATAATCATTGAATTATAGACCTATAATTCCTTGTTTAACCGGGCTTAATATTTTTAAATAGTGAGGAGTAATCTAGGCCTATCTATTATTTTATTATGCAGTGTGTCGATTATGTATTATGAAATTGTTGGGGGGTGAAAATTAATGTAATATCAATTTAATAATAAAAGTAGGCCTACTCTAATAATAATAATAATTTTTATAGATAAATTCTAAATCCTCTTGATATTGATAGCTGTTGCTGTCAGGTCCGGATTCGAACCCAGACTGTGTAACTGGAACCCCAAGGTTCTAACCATTGCACTATTGGGCGGTGATGATCTATTTGGCAGATTATTACACAGAGGCAGGTATAGAAGGAAACAGATAAAGTCTTTACTTAGTATTCTTGAGACAACACAAAGGATACAGCATCAGAGCTAAGTAGAGCAAGGCCCAAATCCACACTGGATATTGCAGGCAACAGAGTCCAAAACATATACTAGAGACGTTGGTCAAAAGGGTCTAAACAAAGTATTTCAGGGTAGTCTGAATGAGTAAACAATAAGGCATAGGCTAGGCAAGAGAACTTTAAGACTGAGCAAAGGTACAAGCAAATGCAAGTCTTTAAATATATAATTGTTAACACTCTAACAAGCTAGGCACAGGTGATTTAATTGAACTGATAATGAGCAGTGAACTAGGAAGATGTGGAAGGTCTCGTGCTCTCAGTTTCCCTCTGCTGGATAGACCGTGGTGTGACAAGGCCTCCCCCTTTACGGCTGACTCCCGATGACCCAGGACGGTCAGGATGCAAGTGATGAAACATCTTGATTATGTCTGGGTCTAAGATGTGTCGTGCTGGCACCCAGGTACGTTCCTCAGGCCAATTACCTTGCCAGTCGACCAGGTATTGAAAGCCACGGCCACGGCATCTTGAATCAAGGAAACTTTTCACTGTGTATGTGGGACCACCTTCTATAATGCGAAGGGCTGGAGGGGCGGGGGCTGGGGGAGACAAAGGAGAGATTAATACGGGCTTCAAATGGGACACATGAAAAGTAGGTCTTATTCTTAAAGATCTTGGTAGGGCAAGCTGGTATGTAACAGGGTTGACCCGTCTGATTATTTTGAATGGGCCAACAAATCTTGGGGCAAATTTCTTGGATTCGACCTTTAACAGCAAGTCTTTAGCTGAGAGCCAGACTCTTTGTCCTATTCTGAAGTTTGGAGCCCTCCTTCTCTTGTCTGCATACCTCTTGTAGCGGGTGGAAGCACTCTTCAAGGCTACATGAGCCCTTTTCCATCTGCAGCGCTTCACAAATCTCTCAGCATTAGGGACTCCAACTACTATCTCTTGGCTGAAAAACAATGGTGGCTCAAATCCCAATTGACACTTGAATGGAGACAGACCTGTGGAGGAGCTTCATAAGGTGTTGTGTGCCAGCTCTGCCCATAGCAAGAAACGACTCCAGGAGGATGGCTGATGAGATGTGAAGCAGCGAAAGTATTTCTCCAACTCCTGATTTATCCGTTCTGTTTGGCCATTCGACTGAGGGTAGAAACCTGAGGAGAGACTGACAGAAGAACCAAACAGGGATCAGAATGCTTTCCAGTAACGAGACATAAACTGGGGACCTCCATCCGAAACAATGTCTACTGGAATTCCATGGATTCTTACAACAGTCTGAAGAATAAGATCAGCAGTGTCTTTGGCAGAAGAGAGTTTAGGCAATGGAATGAAGTGTGCAGATTTAGAGAAGCGGTCCTCTACCACCAGTACAACTGTATTATCTTCTGATGCTTCTAACCCCGTGATAAAATCCATGGAGATGTGCGATCAGGGGCGTTGTGGGATAGGCAAGGGATGTAGAAGGCAGGCAGAGCGCTGATTAGAGGATTTCTCTTGAGTGCAGACTGGGCAGGCTTGTACAAAAGATCTTAGCGCTCTTGTCATCTCTGGCCACTAGAAGCGTCTCTGAATAAAATCAACATCCTCTTAGTTCCTGAATGTCCAGCAAGGACCTCAGTTCTTGCTTCCTTGGGCACAAACAAGCATCCTACTGGGACTTCATTAGGAATCTGTACATCACGTAAAGCCTTACACACAGTATCCTCAATGGACCGGCAAACCGGTGCAAGAATGCAGTCTCTGGGGATAAGGAATTCTGGGGAATGGTTTTTCTGGGAACAATCATACTGGCGTGACAAGGCATAAGCCTTAACATTTTTGGATCCAGGTCTGTAAGAGATCACAAAATTAAAACGGATAAAAAGAACCCGTACCTACTTGCCTGCTGTAGGTAGGACAGGTTTTTGTGGTCTGTCCACACAACAAAGGGATGCTTAGTCCCCTCCAGCCAGTGCCGCCACTCCTCTAGTGCAAGTTTTACAGCAAGGAGCTCTCAGTTACCCACATCATAGTTTCTCTCTGCTGGCAACAGGCGTCTGGAAAAGAAAGAGCATGGATGGACCTTGTTATCTGTGATAGACCTTTGAGAGAGCACTGCTCCAACTCCCACTTCTGATGCATCCACCTCCACGATAAATGGCAATTCAGGGTCTGGGTGTTTCAGGATAGGGGCAGACGAGAACAGTCCCTTTAACCTGTCGAACGCCTGCTGAGCCTCAGTAGTCCAGTGGATACGAGTGGGTGATCCCTTAGTAAGAGTAGAGATGCAATAGTGCTAAAATTGCAAATAAACTTCCTGTAAAAGTTGGCAAACCCAAGGAATCTTTGTACCTGTTTTAGTGATTTGGGCTGGGGCCAGTTGGTGATGGCAGATACCTTCATTGGTTCCATCTGGATGCATTCTTGTGAGACGACAAAGCCCAAAAATGAAACTTGGGGCACATGGAACTCACATTTCTCGAGCTTTACGAAAAGGTGATTCTCAAGAAGCCTCCTCAGGACCTGTTGGACATGTTGAATGTGTTCCTGTAGAGAGTCTGAGGAAATCATTATATTGTCTAAATAGACAAACAAAACGATTCAACATCTGCCTCAAGATGTCATTGATGAAGGCCTGAAACACTGCTGGGGCATTAGCTAACCCAAAAGCCATGACTTAATATTCCCAGTGGCCAGTTGGTATACTGAAAGCTGTTTTCCATTCGTCTCCTTCCTTTCTGGAGCAGTTCAAAAGCAGATAACATTAACGGGAGAGGTTAGCGATTCTTAACAGTCACTTTATTGAGCCCACGGTAGTCTATACAGGGCCTAAGACTACCATCTTTCTTAGGGGCAAAAAAGAACCCAGCACTGGCTGGTGAAGAGGATGGGCGAATAAAACCAGTACTCAAAGCATCCTGGATATATTCGTTCATGGCCCTAGTCTCTGGGGCAGAGATGGAATATGGGCGACCTCTAGGAGGGATTGTGCCAGGAAGAAGGTCAATAGCACAATCGTATGGTCTAAGAAGGGGGTAGCTTAATAGGGCATTGAGGGAGTGAGGAGTGCCAAACTGAGCAGTTCCACTCGCTAAGGACCCCACTAAGGACCCCACTTAGCGAGCCTTGGCTTTTACCACTAACTCAGGGCAAGAAGAGCGCAAGTGGTTAGAGCCACCACAATAGAAACACCGACCTTCTCGCATGCGTCTCTCTCTCTCCTTAGGTGAAAGGGGGGCCTACCCAGCTGCATAGGCTCCTCCTCTGTCTGTGGAGTTAAATGGGAAACCTCTGGGGCATTAAGAGATGGTAACATGAGCATGTCTTGGGTAGTGCAGTGTTCTCTTCTTCTCTCACGAATACGGTTATCAATTCGGACAGCCAAAGTTATGAGTTCCTCCAAACTTGTACCCCAATCTCTACTGGCTAATTCATCCTTAACCCCTTCAGAAAGGCCACGATAGAAGGTTGAAATGAGCGCCTCTGAATCCCACTTACTCTCAGAAGCCAAAGTACGGAACTCAATGGCATAGTTAGCCACAGATTGATGCCGCTGATGTAGATCTAACAGTCTCCTTGCTGCCTCACGGCCACTGACTGGATGGTCAAATACTTGTTGTCCCAATCCATTGCACAATCACACAACAAGGAGATAATGTATGCAATCTTAGCCCACTCAGAAGCAAACATGGCTGGTTGGAGTTTGAAAATGAGTGACACTTGAGTAAGGAAGCCCTTGCAGGTACCAGGCCTCCCATCGTAGCGCTGAGGGGTTGGAATCTTTGGGTCTTGGGGCATTGGGGCAGTTAATGGTGGGGTCTCTGGTGCTGGTAGTACCACAGGTTCTCGAGGAAAGTGTACCTTTAGTTGTTACAGTGACTCACAAATCTGGTTCACAGCCTCTGTCAATCTCTGGAGCTGTGTCTCATGTGTTTCAAGCAAAACTCCCTGTTTGCTAATGGCTCCATGAATCTGTTCAGTATCTGCCAGGTCCCTATCTTGTTTGGCTCAGTCTTGCTATCAGGTCCGGATTCGAACCCAGACTCTGTTGCTGGAACCCCAAGGTATAGAAGGAAACAGATAAAGTCTTTACTTAGTATTCTTCAGACAACACAAAGGATCCAGCATCAGAGCTAAGTAGAGCAAGGCCCAAATCCACACTGGATTTTGCAGACAACAGTGTCCAAAACATATACCAGAGACGTTGGTCAAAAGGGTCTAAGCAAAGTCTTTCAGGGTAGTCTGAAAGAGTAAACACAAAGGCATAGGCTAGGCAAGAGAACTTCAAGACTGAGCAAAGGTACAAGCAAATGCAAGTTTTTAAATATACAATTGTTAACACTCTAACAAGCTAGTCACAGGTGATTTAATTGAATTGATAATGAGCAGTGAACTAGGAAGATGAGGAAGGTCTCGTGCTCTCAGTTTCCCTCTGCTGGACATACCTTGGTGTGACAGTTGCATTTGATAGGCATTTTTCACCCCTACAGTGCAAGCAGTCAAGTCGCGCTCAACGGTCGGACCGCACAGTGTGAGCACATAAATCATGAGCTTTGGCTTTACATCGCATTCAATCTACTTGTACAATGTGAGTAGGTATTCTTGCTGAAATCGCATAGAAATCACAGTGTATGCCCAGCTTTGCCGTATACACAGCGACAGAGCACAAGTGTAATGAAATAGCTTCACACACTTGCCTTACTATTTTGTATTATTGAACTGTATATAATCGCATAGAAAGAGCTGTGATTTTGAAAATACCCGTGTTCGTGTGGACAGGGCCTAAAATGTAAGTTCCTTAATAGGATAACTTATTGTTTATTAAATTGTTATAAAAATCAATATCACATTTGCAAATGAGCTGATATTTGGGAAAACAGCACTTTTTCTTGTGTGACATTGCTTATAAATTTTAAAAACAAGAACATATACAGAGACTTTATGGTATAATTATTCATTTCATTAGCATTTTTCCCAAGTCCCGTTAATTTTTGCCCTGTGTGTGTGTGTGTGTGTGTGTGTGTGTGTGTGTGTGTGTGTGTGTGTGTGTGTGTGTTGCGTGATGGCGGTGCTCTTTTTCAAGTGCAAGCAGAGGCCCCATCTGTTGCAAGCAATAGCAAAGCCGCTACTGCCTGTCAAATACACCGAACTTAAACAATTATCTGAACAAAAGCAACCTTGAGATAAAATTACAATTGCGGAAATGTTTCTTCAAGTCCCTGAGCTCTTTTTTTATCATGATTTTTTGTTTATAGGACTTGTACCCAAGCAATCTGCATCTCAAATGCACTGCTGTTGTCAACTGACAATAACATAATATGATACATTTCCGTAACCCCCTTTAAAGACAGACAATATACCCATTGCCTTTCAGTTTCTTCATGCTAAAACAGCGAGACACTTGCACTATACTGTATATCCAGGCTGTTTGGCCACACAGTAGACAGACAACACAGACGCTAACAAACATTGGACACAGCTAAGTATGTAATTAAAAAAAGAAAAAAACGAATAGCATCGTCATTTCCCCTCAACATGGAAAGGAGGAATGAGGAAGATGTGTGTGTGTATAAATGCTGCGCTAATCAACAGGAACAGGTCACTGTGTCACAATGCACTAAGGTAAAAATCAAAAATCAAAGGATCCCAGCAAGCAATAGCCGTCAACTCACTGTCTCAGTAAACTATAGAGTCCGGCTATGAGTAACCCACTTCTAGCCAAAATATCCTTGAATTTGGTTACATGTAGTTGTTGCCAGAATAACGTGAGATGTATGATATTCCATGATGTAAGCAAAGTCAACAGTGATGACAAGGTTTTTGGTTTCATTTCTTTGACATGTTCATTTTCTAGATGACTAGTCTATTCTTAGGCTATGGTTAGACGTCTTTATATTTTCATTGACAGCCCAAATTTTTGCTTTGTTTTAGCCCAGACTCCGGGCTGTGTTTGGACAAATATATTTGAAATGTCCAATTGCTTACTGGGAAAGTATTGTTCAAAGAACCACAGGAAAATAAGTCTTTATTAATCAACAATCACCTACATCTGTAATTTTAACTTTAATTTTATGAAAATGAATCAAAGGTGTTTGTGTTTTACTGCCTCTAGTGTTAATTTCAGCTGTAAACTGCAGTTAATTTTATGTACAGGTGAACAAAAAACAAAACAAACAAAAAACAGAAAAAAGCAGGGCCCAATATGTTATAAGAATTTAACAACACTTTCCTTATAATTTTTTTTTTTACAAATGTTTTACCAGTATTTATAATTTTTCCTTTATAATTTTTCACATTGCATTGTGTGTTTGGGTTAATGGAAATATCTGAAAAATTACTGGGTAATGTTTAGGTAGTGAGCCGCCAGTACTTTTTCTTTCTTATTATTTTTTTACAGTGTTTTGAGTTTTACAAAAATATAGGTAGTCACGTTTTCACAAGGCCTTGTTGCTTCTGTCTGATCCAAGGAGGTCTAATCTCTCTGGACAGAGCTATCCGGTAGCATTCGCAGCTGCTTGGCAAATGTATCTATCTGTGTTCAGCAAGACCACTTTCATGCAGAAAACATCTACTGATAACCATGTCCACCACATAATGCACACTTAAAACTGACCACATCAGATATTGTGAATGCATCACATCGCTTCCTAATGAACATGTTCAATCTTCCTTCCCATTAAGATTAATTATTAAACTTCATTTTTTTTCTCCTTTTTACAATTTAGTTTATAAATATATTTATAAATATATATATATATATATTTTTTTTCGTCAAGTGCAAGAGGAAGAATAATGCAGTAATGAGGGCTAGAGTTTGTGCAAGACCATTTCCTTCACTTTTTCTCGCTGTTGCTAGCAGGCAAGAATTAGCACAACACATCTAACTATAACATTGACCAGATAAGAAGCGCATGGGAATGAACAACTTAAGTAGCAACACAAACAAGGATGATAGATGGCATACAGCTGACACATATGAACTAATGATGACGGTTACTATGGAGACAGAGTGGCAGGAGTCTGAACAAAAACATGTGACAAATGAAAACAAACTGAAAGTCCATGAACAAAACTAAACAGAATGGTAACAATTACACATGGGATAATATAATCCGACTACTTTTAGACTATATTTGACCTATCTTGTTTATCACATTGATTTGAATAGGGTAATCTTGTACCACGTTGATATACAAATACAAAGAAAAATATATATATATTCTATTCTTTGTTATCAACAGCATTAAATCATTAAATATTAAGTCCCTTAAATATTGCATTACATCAGGGTTTATGTGACAATTAAACAATGTCAGAGAACAATGAACTTCATTTTGTTATTAAGCTACATGTTTAAATGACTCACTTCGTCAGGCATTGTTTAGATGTGTACTGTTGCAATGTTGAGAAAAAAGAAAACAGAAAATTGTAAAGATGTGTTCTCTTCTCATGCAGCAGAAGTAGAAGAGGCTCAGTCAATACGCATCTGTAACTGCATGAGGGTTAATATGAGCTGTAAATCTTCCACTGACACAGTGCAAGCTTTATTTAACATCACAACTGATGTAGCATTTGGAATACTTCGAGTCAGGTATGGACATTATAATGTTTGACGTCACTACAAGGAAATAAACTGTTCCCTATATCGAGGGAACTTCACACTGCGTCGGAACGACGAATTTGTGTATGCTCCCTAAGCATCAAAGCATCTGAAGTATGAATGAAACTAGTCCAATCCTGATTGGTGCTACGTCATGACTTAGATTTGACGGCATACCCGAAAGCTATATAGGGGAGCCCTGCGCATTGTAGCGTCAATTATCGCTCTTCTGCATAATGGTCTGTGTGTGAAAACTGTCTGTCTATTGATTGTTGTTTGTCCCTATATAATAAATATATAAAAAAGAAAGATATGGCGACCGAATTTAAGAGACGCGTGCACCCATGTCCCCGCTTTATTTCGGGAATGGACACACATTCTCTGTGTGTTCAGTGCCTGGGCGTTCAGCATGCTCAGGTGTTCGATTATGCAAACGTTGTGGGGGCCGGCTACGGGACGATGCCGCGGGTGGAAGATGCTCTAGCAGGCTATCTGTCACCGAATCGGCATTGTCCCTGAAGGCCCCGGTACTGCTCACCAAGCCATGCAGTGACACATCGGCATTAGTGGGTAGGGCATATATGGTGGCGGGTCGGGCTGGTAGTTCCCTGCACACATTATCCATTCTGCAGGCCTACCAGGCCAACCTCCTCAAAGAGCTAGACAAGGGTGAGGGTCCCTTTCCAGAGGATATCCTCGAGCTCAGAAAGGCTGCTGATTTGTCTCTCAGCTTCACCAAGGAGACGGCCCGTGTCATCGGCCACTCCATGGCCTCTATGGTGACGGTGGAGAGACACCTATGGCTCAATCTATCAGGGATTAAGAAGAAAGGTAAAACATTTCTCCTGGATTCCCCGATCTTGCCTTCTGGCCTGTTCGGTGACGCCGTTAATTCGGTCGTCGACAGGTTTCAGCGGCCTTTCGACAGTTCCTCCCTCGTTGGCCTAAATCTGGAAAAGCTGCCACTAGTGGGCAGCCTCAGCCTTCAGCCAGCTCCTCGCGTCGCCTCTAGAGCCCCTCCTCCAGGAGCCTGGCAACAGAGGAGGCGCTCTCACCAGCAGGCTTCTGTGCAGAAGGGCGATCTGAGGAACGTCCTTCTCGCTAAGAAGGCTGCTGGGAAGTAATCCTAGCCCAGCAGGGTTTCTAAGAGCGGCTCCTCCCGCGTGAGGGCAATCGAGGTTGCCTCTCGCGCAGCGCTCTCGATGCGAAAACGATGTGGTTCCGATGTTTTCCCACGGACAGGTGGTGCTCCAGTCGCCTCGAGAAAGACCTGCCACTGGGCAGGATGTGTGTCCACATACCGAAAATCGTATTCAGCTCTCTGCCGGGCATCCGCTTCAGGGAGCGAAAAACTAGGTTCAATTAATACCCGAGACCAGCCTCGAGAAGCTGATTCCCTTAGTAGATTAATGCCTTCCGAATATATCCACATGGGTCCTCCATACTGTAGAAATAGGGTACAGACTGCAGTTTGATCACCCCCCTCCAAAATTCAATGGGGTGACATGGACTGCAGTGGTGCCAGAGCAGGTTCGGGTAATGGAACAAGAAGTAGAATCTTGCTTATAAAGGGAGCCATAGGGTCCCATTGTCGGAGAGGGAGGCCGGGTTCTACAGCCGGTACTTTATAGTTCCAAAAAAGGATGGAGGCCTTTCCGATGGAGGATGGAGGCGTCATTCTGTTCGGCCTGCTTCACATGAGGGCCTTACAGTGGTGGCTAAAAACGGAAGGGCTTTCCCCCAGAGGGAACCCGTTCCATATGATCAGGGTAACGCGCAAATGCCTTCGTGCTATAGTTATATGGAAGAAAATTTGGTTTCTGTCCCAAGGGCCAGTGCTGGGAGCATCATGTTGCCGGACAACCATTTTAACAGATGCCTCCCTCACTGGTTGGGGCGTGGTCATGGAAGGCCGCTTTGCGAGGGGTCCATGGGAGGACAGTCATTCCACCTGGCACATAAATTGCCTAGCGGTCTACAGAGCTCTGAGGAGTTTTTTCCCGGAACTTCGCGGGCACCACATTCTGGTCCGTACGGACAATATGGAAGTCGTGGTATACCTGAACCGCCAGGGGGGGTTGACATCGCGGCCCCTATGCAAATTGGCGCATCTCATTCTCCGTTGGTCACAAGGGAAACTGTTATCCCTCAGGGCAATGTATATCCCAGAGATACAGAATCAGGGGGCAGACATACTGTCGAGCCAGGGGCTGAGGCCTGGGGATTGGCGGCTCCAGCCAGTGGTGGTGGAGATAATATGGAGGAGGTTCGGCCCAGTGGAAGTGGATCTGTTTGTGTCTCGAGAGACGTCCCACTGTCCACTCTGGTTCTCCCTCACGCATCCAGCCCCGCTGGGGTTGGATGCCATGGTACAGACGTGGCCGAGGCTGCGTCTGTACGCATTTCCCCCAATCACTCTGCTCCCAGGGGCCCTGGAGAGAGTCCGGCAACAAGGAGTCAGTCTTCTTCTGGTGGCTCTTCGTTGGCCGACTCGAGTATGGTTCTCGGATATAATAGCTCTGCTAGTGGGTCCACTGTGGCAGGTCCCTCTGAGGAGGGACCTCTTATCGCAGGCAGGGGGCACAATATTTCACCCCCACCCCGAAATATGGAACCTTTGGGTCTGGCCCCTGTGGGGGCCAGTGTAGCAAATTAGCTCTTAAGGGAAATATTAATAATTATTCATAACTCATTATGATAATTATGAATATTTGAATCATTTAAATATATTAACTTTATGTAGCTACATTAATATTGCAATCAATCAATCAATCAATCAGTTAATTTGTGACATTTAGTATTGATTATTACTTAATAAGAAAAGGATATTTTTTATGGCTACAGAAAAAATATTCTTCCTTTGTATTTACATAAGCGCTTAGAGCGCATAACCAGATCGATCATTTAAGGGACAATTTGTTTGCAGGCAGGGAGTCAGAACCAAACATACAGTATATTGTGTACAAAATTGAATATCTATAAATAACGAATGAGACATGAAACACATACATACACAAAACATACATAGCAAGAGTTGAAGTGAAAGTGGTTAGAAGAACGGGGTCAGTACAGATGGATGAAGTCTAAAGAGTCTAAAACCTTGAGAGAAACCATTGGTGACTACAGGCCCCCTTTGTCTGAACAAAGGGGTTTACAGTTTTACTCACTACACAGCCATTTGTTTTGCGTACGATACTTGCATATGGCTTGAGCCGTAGAAGACCGTCCAGGTGGAAATCGCAGGAGAAAGTTCGATGGTTTGGTCTGATGGGTTTTACCACGCATGATTCTTTCCGTGGTGAGTGAAGGAAAGACTGTGAACTTGCAGAGTCTCTGATGGTCGAAGAAGGTCCCCATGAAGTGTTGGGGCCTGCTGGCCCAATAGTCGTGTGTGGGCCTCGAGTTTCTGGTCCCACACAGCACATGGCTCTGTGTATGGAGACCCTCCCTGCTTGGAGGGCCTGCATTGGTGGCCTGGCTCAAGGGCCAGCCACGATGACGTGTTGGTTCAGCCAGAGAGAGAAGAGAGAGGGAGGGCATCTGAGCGCCTCTCTTTTTAAGGTCTGGGAGTAGTCACAACCTCCTGAGGTAGACTTGACCAATGAGATTGTTGGGATTTCCAAGCGGGAAATTGCTCCAGAGATTTTATGGCTCTTTGTTTCAAGCTTGAATCAATGGGTCTCTGCCCATTCATACTCTAATTAATGCAACAAACACACACTGCATTATCTGAATAAGTGACATACATGGAAGTGTAAGTCGTGAAGTGAGCATTAATTTGATAGGAGACATGACATATATGAGGTTACCTGAACTAGTAAGTTGTTAAGACAAAGACAAAAAGATGCAAAATACCATACAGAAGAAACATTTTACAAGACAGTTATGTGTTTACATATAATGTCCTGGGGTGCATGTTCATTTATAGATGGTTTGTCTATAATTTGAGGCAAAAGCATGTGTTTTACAAGCCTTGTGTCTTTAACTCTGGACTTTTCATGTGGCCAAATTCTTTTGGGCCGTAAAACGTCTTATCAGATGGTTTCCAGGGTAACGGAGAATCTTTCTCTGTTGTGTTGGGGGAAGGTCTGTTACTAAGCACAAAGCATTTAAAACAAATTTGTTAAATGTAACTGGCGATTGTGTGTTTGATTCGCCTGAGTTGCTACACCAGGTACCGAGAAGATGGTCTACCAGCAGACGTTATAGAGACCCTACTTAGTTCCAGGGCCCCGTCTACAAGGAGACTGGACAGCCTCAAGTGGAATGTTTTCGCTACTTGGTGTAGAGAACATGAGGTGGACCCAGTTAACTGCCCAGTGGCTTCAGTGCTGGAGTTCCTCCTCCTGGAGTTCATTTCTCTGCAGGGCTTACCCAGTCCACACTTAAGGTGTATGTGGCAGCTATTGGAGCTTTCCACATTCAGTTAAGTGATGGGCCTCTGGGTAGGCACCATTTGGCTGTACGTTTCCTCCGTGGGGCTCGGAGGATGAGACCTGTAGTCCGTACCAGAGTAACAAACATGGGATCTGGCAGTGGTGCTCGAGGGGTTGGCTGAGGCCCCTTTCGAACCACTTTAATTGGCAGAACCCAAGAATCTGACACTTAAGGTAGCATTCCTCCTAGCTATTACCTCTCTTAGGAGAGTGGGGGATCTTGAGGCCTTGGCAATTAAGTCAACCTGCCTGGAGTTTGCCCCCAGAGGAGTCAAAGCCATAATGAACCCTAGACCTGGCTATGTGCCTAAGGTTCCATCCAGTGTGGTCAGGTCCTTGGTCCTTCAGGCGTCAAGAAGAGAGACTGTTCCTCTTGTGCCCGTTTTGGGCCCTGAGAGTTGATTTGGAAAGGTCAGCTCAGTGGAGGAAATCAGACCAGCTGTTAGTGTGTTTTGGCTTACCCAAGAAAGGGTTGCCTGCATCAACCCCTACTATTAGTAATTGGATTGTCCAGGCTATAGCCATGGCATATCAGGTGCGCAGTCTGCCTTTACCTAAAGCCTTGAGGGCCCATTCCAGCAGGGGCATGGCCTCCTCGGTGGCTCTTCTCTCTGGAGTTCCTATGCAGGACATCTGCGAAGCAGGCGGATGGGGCTACTCAGCAAGCTTCTATAATACTCTACAGCTTGCACCTCCCTGCGACACCTGGTGGCAGGGTACTCCAGTACTAATTGTGCCTGGTCTCCAGCTTCACAATAGGGCAGGCGTATCCTTGGTGTGGCCTAGTGGGTACTCCTTCCCCAAATTCATCGTTTCTGATGCAGTGCGAAGTTCCCTCCATATAGGGAATGTCTCGGGTTAAGTATATAACACTTGTTCCCTGGGAGGGAACGAGCACTGCGTCTCGTCGCCACACCTCGTATCGCCTGAGAGCATTTGCTTCATCGCGAAAAATGACGCTACAATGCTTCGGGCTCCCCTATATAGCTTCCGGGTATGCCGTCACATCTATGTCATGACGTAGCACTAATCAGGATTGGACTACTTTTATTCATACTTCAGATGCATTGATGCTTAGGGAGCATCTCCAATTTTGTCGTTCCGACGCAGGGTTCATTCCCTCTCAGGGAACAAGGGTTATATACATAACCCGAGACGGTTTATTGATAAAGTCATGTAAACGCGGTTTACTTGCATTGTCAGTTTACTAATTTGCATGTAAACAGGGGAAACTGTTTATTTCAATAAGCTGATACTTGTGAGTTATCACCTTAGTGGTGTGCATGTAAATGCACTCCCTGATTTCTGTAAATCCAGTGACCAAATGCACTTTTGCTCAGTTTTCAGAGGCTGGTCAGTGAGTGTAATTCCACAAACCTGGAAGACATTCTGAACAAATAAGCCGCAGGCTTTTTTAGAAAGGAAAATTTAAAAGATACAAAAGAATCAATGAATTATTAATAATGCATTGCCATTGTGAGAATAACATGCAATCCTGTAATCAAAAAATTTTCAAACTTTTTTGTGTAAAGCCTAGTTCAGACTGCACGATTTTCAAACTCGTCGGGTCACTGCTCTTTTCACACTGCATGACTATCTGGGGTATCATTCAATCACTGCTGTGTTCACACTGACCGATGGTTTGACGACAGAGGAGTTCACACTGCATGACTGAACAAGAGGAAGAATCGCCGACAACTCTCTCTCTCCGGTGCGCAAACTATGTTTCCCAACTACACGTGCGAAGTGACAAGTAAACGGGAGATCACACGTGAATCAGACCGGAGTTCTCGCGCGAGACTTGGAATTGTTATTAAAAATAATAAACTGCACAAAGTTTGCTTTAAATTGTATGTGCGCTGATTTGTGGAGAAAAAGAAAAAAATATTATGGCGGAAGAAATTGTTGGAGAGACAGAGGGTGCCAGGATTGTGTTCTGCAAAGACAGTTTGAGGTAAATATACAATTTTGTAATGCGCTGCTGCTGTGACTGGATGTGCAAATGTTTGGCCTTTGTTTCTGTTTGATTGAATTGTAATATATCTATTAAAATACTGATATTCTGCTCTATAACTCCTCCCTGAATGTCCTGCTGCCCTGTATCTCACTCTTTCATTGGCTATCGGTCATCGCCGATGTAATTTTCAGTCAGAACGCAGTTCACACAGCAGGAGTTTCAATCGGCGACAGGTCCAGATATTTTGCATGCCAAATATCTCATGGGTGTCGGCGACTCATCGACGATTCTCTCTGATCGCGTCTTTGATTATTCACACTGCGTGATTATCACTCGCGTGCATGAGCACCGATTTGCCTATGATCTCGGGCACTCAAAATCGGGGCAAAAATTCGGGCAGTGTGAACTAGGCTTAAGTTCATTTATTCAGCAACCACAATCACAAACAATAGCTATCTACTTGAGATCCATGTTTGGATTTATTACAGGTGAGAAGGAAAAGCTTTAATGGCAGATTTAGTTGCAGCAAACAGAGCAAGCGGCTCGTGAAGGAACAGACTGAATGACACTTTCATTCGAGCAGAATATTTAAAATGGAGATTGCTCCAGCTTATATGTTTGTCTGTGTTCTCAGATCATTGGTGGTAAAGCAAATTATTCTTTTTTCCTTTACAAAATTATATTCCAAGTCTTGTGTAGTTGCAGAGTTACCATACGTATCATCAGAACTAACAAGGAGCAGAACTGGATGTGCGGGAAGTCAAATGTTTTAAAAGTACCGTCTTTTCTCCAAAACTTGAAAACGGTTTTGAGAAGCAAGGATTTCCAACTTTTAATTCAATCTCCCTGTGGATTGATTATCCACCCTAAGTGGAACCATCGTCCACAGTAATCATAGGAAATCTATAAAAATAAGAGTAACAATAAAAACTCTGTTTTAAAGCAATGGTCCATTCATTATTCATTTGTGTATGCAACACCAGCCAAGAGTGCACAGTCATAGTTACCCAAAGAACATTTGTGACTCCTCACAAAAGTGACACAGGTCACTTAGGTCATCTATGAGGTACACTACAACACTAATTAAAGTGATGCACATTAAAAAGCACATGTCAATAACATACCCATACCAGTTTGGTGGAGGAGAGTTGAAGCAATCTTCATTCTGAATCGCATAATGTCTTGTGGTGTATTGGAAAAGTCGATGGTGGGATTTTGTAGAATGTTCTGCAATCTGAAGAAGTAACAAGAAAAACGGCAAAGTATCATTCAATTTTAATGAACATTTCATATATGCTATAGCACACACCTTCAAAGCGAACACACCACATGAGTGTAGCATCCCTCTGAAGTGGGCAAGGCAGGCTTTAACACACCCCGTGTTTTCTCATCAGGGCTCTACAAACAAGATAGCAAGAAAGTTTTTTTTTCTTTCAATCATCTATAATTTCACAATAACGGTAACACTTTACTAGAAGGTTGTAATAGTTAACATTAGTCACTACATCTGATTGTGGTGCATGAAAATACCTTGCTGTCTCAAAACACTTTTTTGTTTCTTGTCTTGGAGATATATGACTCTCCAAGTGAGTCAAGCTGAATGTAATAAGCAAAAGACATAATATTCAGACAACACAAAAGGGGAATATTAGTGCAAATCAACATTTTAGAGGGGATTAGGGAAAAGTCAAAGAAAACTGCTTTCTACCGCAAATACTTACAACTAGAAACCAATAGTGGCACTCATTTGCCCACTATGTCCTCATAATTTGTCCAACTGAAAAAACAAACAAAATAAAAACTTAACTGTGCCACTGTGCAATGAGAGGTTGTCAGGTATTATGTGTGCTGTGGAAAATGATTTTTTTTAAAATATGAAACATTAATTTGTTTGAGCACTTGGTTTCCTACCTATTAAAATAATATACATTAATATTTATGTACATGTATATATTATTTAATTACAAATCTAAACAATTAGGGGAAAAAAAGCAAAAATAAATGATAGGTTAAATAAATCACAAAAAATAATTATAGATAAGTAAAAGTCACACAGTCTTGAGAGATCATTTTCAGCTGTGTGATTTTTATTAACATTTTATGATACACTCCAATATACTTTTTATTATCTTAACTGAACTGCCTAAATCCATTGCCTTATACAATATTACAGGGGCATATCTGAATTTTATCAGGCGTGCTATCTCCTATCAATGATTAAGTATAAATTCTAAAGAGTTATACCTTGTTTGAGGATCAGAACAGTAAACATTTGTTGGGAACTGCTGATCCTCAGGTAAAGAGCTTTGAGTATGGAGCTGGTTAACATATATATTGCAGGTTCAAACCACACAACAAAAAAACAGAAACTTTCACCATTGTGTTGTTGATGAAAAAACTTGACCTCAGGATACCCCAGTAGAACTGAACCTGTTGTAAAATCTAGCTTTAGCTAAATTATGTTAGTCACTGAAATTAGTAGTCATTAGTACATGGAAAACTCTTTAGAGGGAAAACCATTGGCTCAGTATGCTCATTAAATGGCTCATTAAATGTCATAATAACAATTAAACAAATAAAAACAGTCTTAACAAAACAAGCACAACATTGTATAATGTGTGAAGTAGAAGTGTTTTCTCCGAGGAAGCAAGAAAGACATAGTTTCCTTAAAAAAATCTGATAAAAAAAAAAAAAAAATGGACAGAACAAAATGGTAAACAAAACAAACTTTAATACATATTATGAATATGTAAATTACTATTTATTTATAATGTATTACTATGTATTATTATTTAGATCAAAGTTTTTATAAAATGAAACAATAGTGTCACCAGTTTATAAGGTTTCAGATGAATGCAGTGTTTTTGTACTTTTTGGCTCCCTTTGAGCCCACCGAGTTCTCATTAGCCGCTTTTCCACTGTCGGGCCAGTCTGAGCAAGGGCTTTCAATGGGCCTCTGACCTGTAGAACCAAGCCCAAAACCACACTTTGCTTCCACCAGCAGCTCTGGAACCAAAAAATGGCAGTTTTATCAGAACAATAATCAGAAAGAAATCACTGGAAACTAGCGAGATTGCAAAACGAACATGATAAAAGCAAACTTTTTTTTTTAACTTTTTTTTTGGGGGGGGGGGGCATTTTTGTTGTTTACATGTTCTATCATAGCTTTACAATAATAAGGGATACACTGATTATAATGCAGACATTATTTGTGTCAGGATTGCACATTATTCACAGAAATAAAGTGGTAATTACTGTTATTTCACAAAAGAAAACAAACAGATTGTGTCTGTTTACTTGTAGTCACATGACAGCATGTTTACATCATATTTAGAAAGAATTAACATTTCTACTAATTGTCCAGCAAAAAATACGACCTGAGGTGATCCGGTATACTTACTTTACTTTCTTTATAAAAAGGACCATGTACAATTTTTAACATAAATGTTTCCATTCCATGTATTGTACCGGATTTAGCTCAAAGCTAATTTTGAGAGTAGAGTACAAACTAGCCTATTACTTAAAAACTACTTGGTAAAAACCACATAAACTTCGATGTCATTAGTTGATAACAGTATAACATTTTTTTTTAAAGCCAGTTCATGACACCTTTAAAAGTTTTTAATACTGATGTTAGCTGGTATAGGATTTCTGACTTAGATAAACTCCACGTATGTTCATACCCACTCCTCAAACCAGAGCTGGCCCGCTTTGGATGAAGATATTTGGCGGGCCAAAAAACCATGGCCATTGGCCACAAGCAAGTCCAGGACAAGGTCTGATCAAGCCCGGAGGTGACAGTGGAAATGCGGCTGTATGCCACATACACAAGCAGCTAAATACCATATGCCTATTCGGCCCAGTGCCGATACTGGCTCCAGCTCTCCTGATTCTGGTGGCAGTATACCCTCAGGAATCTCCCGATCTCCTGGATCTTCCATTCAGTCTGGCCATTGGTCTGAGGATGGTAACCTGACGAGAGGCTGACGGATACCCCTAGGAGACGGAGGAAGGCGGTCCACACTCTAGAGATGAATTGGGGTCCTCGGTCGGAAACGTTGTCTTCTGGAAGCCCAAAAGGACAGGCTGTTGGGCGTTCTCCTGTTGGATCTGCTCGTGGAGCGCCCACTGGATCGGGCTGACAACCTTGGCTGGAAGGAGGATGGTTTCAAGGTGCTCTTGCTCAGGGTCGGCTTGGTGAAGACAAGAAAGGGCATCCGCCCTGTTCTGGTTCCCTGGACGGTACGTCACCTTGAAATTGAATCCTGTGAAGAAGAGTGCCCAGCGGACCTGACGATGATTTAGCCGTTTGGCATCTCGAAGGTACTCAAGGTTTCGATGGTCGGTGATTCCTCCAGGTTGAGCTTGTTTGCCAGGAGCTCCCGGTTCCCGATGTCGTAGTTCTGCTCCGCCGGGGATAGCTTCTTGGAGAAGAAGGCACATGGATGGAGTCGTCAGGGTGTCTCCTGCTGCTGAGACAGAACCGCTTCGACCCCGGTCGATGAGGCGTCCACTTTGAGGATAAACAGAAGATGAGGACTGGGGTGGACCAGGATCGGAGTTGACTGTAAGGCGTTCTTCAGCTAGTGGAAGGCCTCCGTGGCCGATGGAGTCCAGGACAGACTTGGGCCGGTTCTGGAGCAGAGAGGTGAGTGAGGAGCTGAGCAGGCTGTAATTCTTTATGAAGCGGTGGTAGAAGTTAGCGAATCACAGGAAGCGCTGCAGCTCTTTGATGGTAGTGGGTTGAGGCCAATGGGTGATGGTGTCCACCATCTTGACTCCGTGGTTGTCTATGATGTACCCAAGAAACTGGACAGTGGAGACGTGGAACTCGCACTTCTCGAGCTTGAGATAAAGGTGATGGTCTCAGAGCTTTTGCAGGACTTGACAGACATGCTCCTCATGCTCCCTCAGGTCACTATAATAGATGAGGATATCATCGACGATGACAAACTTGTTTAAGAATTCACAAAATACCTCATTCATGTAATTTTGGAAGACGGAGGGTGAGTTGGACAAGCCCATACGGCATCACCCGATATTCAAAGCTTCGTGCACGTACTCCTCCATGGCCTTCTGTTCCGGGATGGACAGAGGATAGACGCGGCCCTTGGGTAGAGTAGCCCCAGGCAGGAGGTCGATGGTGCAGTCCCATGGCCGATGGGGTGGTAGCTTGGTAGCCAACCGCTTACTGAAGACATCCTGGGGGAGAAATGGCGGACACGACCTCGGCCCAGCGGTTTTCCCTGAATGGTGGTGATTCTGAGGTCGACGTGACAACGTTGACGTTTGGCGGTTAGCTTTTTGAGGGTTTGCTGACTGATTAAGTTTCCTGCCAACCCGGAGTTGATGAGGGCTTGTGCTGACACAGATGAGTGGGAATTACAAACGAATAATGGTGTCTTAGTAAGGTTTGCCGTTAAAGGAGGTAACTGGATGGTACTCACCGCTGGCCGAGTAGGTCGCACGGGGCAGGTCGTCATGCCATGTCCATCTCCCCCACAATACAGGCACAGACGTAGTGAGATCCTGCTTTGGCGTTCGGTGGTGGTCAGATGGTATGAGTCGATCTGCATGGGTTCTGGTTCTGGAGGTGTGACAGATGTTTGAGCAGGCGGAGGATCGGCAGCGGGTGAGGAGAGGCCACAGGCAGATAACCGTTGAGACACGCAGATGGTTTTCTGGATGAGGGCTTACAAGCCCATGGCGTCCTCGTAGACCACAATGAGTTGTTTGATTTCAGCAAGGAGGCTGTGGCGGAAGGCGGTGACGAGGGCTGATTCGCTTCCATATACAGGGAACATTGGAGAAACCCAATGCAATCCTCCGCCGCGCTGCTGTAGGTCGCTAGTAGGGCCATGGGACTTACACAGGCAGCTGACGAAGTAGCGGGGTCCAGTGGTGCTGGTGATGATACGCTAACATGGGTAGCGGTGGAGGGAGTGTCGTGAACCAGTGTGGACCGTACTGCGTGAACCAACGTAGTGAAGTGGTCTGCAGTGCGGTCCCCGC
Source organism: Pseudorasbora parva (assembly GCF_024679245.1). Taxonomy (NCBI): domain Eukaryota; kingdom Metazoa; phylum Chordata; class Actinopteri; order Cypriniformes; family Gobionidae; genus Pseudorasbora; species Pseudorasbora parva. Next base: position 47,549,077 of record NC_090178.1, read on the forward strand.
CTGTGTCCGAAGACCTCTGCATTACGTCTGGTCTTCTGTCAGACACAGACGAGGACACAGAAGGATTAGTGCAAGTTCAAGTTATATTCAGAGGTTTCAGACACAGGTGAATACTTAGAGGGATGGTGACACTCGAAGAACACATCGAAGAACGATGATGGTGAAGATGATAAAGGTGAAGACAAAGATGATGATGATGATGATGATGATGATGATGATGATGATGATAAAGACGAAGAGGGAATACAGATGAAGGCTTCTAGGCAGGACAGGTCGTCAATGTGGGGTTAGGTAAGAGACCAGACAATGGGAGTGAAGGTGAGCCGGGTTTATATAGTGGTGACTAGTGATGGTGCCCAGGTGTTCAGAATTATGGTGATGGGGAACGAGTTAGAGTGGCAGTCACTCTTCTGCAGGCTTAATCTTGTTCTGTACACCTAAAGTTTGGTCATTCCTCGTATAATTTGCATAAGTAAATCTGCATAAGTGTACAGAACCAAAAAGAACCACTAGCTGGTAATGTGAGGATCATTCTCTTTTGCTCAGCTTGTCAAAGCTGCTAGAAAATCAAAGAAACACAGGTACGTGTCTTGACTCATTGACAGACTTTGATTCTGTGTCTTTCCACCGTGGATTCTCTCACCAGATCTGCAGTACCAGGGAAGCAGGAACAGTCTCAGTATCCTATCTCTAATATTACTCTGGGCTGTGTTTTCCAAAAGCATTTTTAGCCAACTATGGTCGCAAGTTCCGTCGTTATCAACTTAGTTCATTGAGTCGTTGTTTCCTGAAACCATAGTTCCAACTAACAATCGCAAACAGCGTTGCAGAGTTCTGTGGTTGTAACGGCAGCTCTCGACCTGTGGTTAGAAGCAGTTTCTTGTTTGCATGACATATGGACTTAATAAATCCTTATCTTGAGAAAAATAAGCAAGCTGACATTTAATACAATCTATATATTTTATTTATAATACGGACAAATGTCATTTATGTATTTTAGTTTGTCAAGAGATTTAAACAAAACATTCTACCAACTATGTCAACTACCTCACATTTGAGTTTTAGTAGACTGATAGGTTAAGGTCAGAATAAGTAGAAATTACCTTGCAAAATGAATAGACAGTAGAATGTTGGTGAACCATCAAAGTAAAGTGTTACCAGATATTTCCTAAATTTCACAGACAAAATCCCTATTCGGATTAGATTATTTTTTACTAGGGTTGATGGAGTAATGTCTTTTTATCAAAGGAAGTCTGTAATTATAATGGCCAAGAAATTTCAGTGAAACTAGCCAGAATGGTAGGGGTAACTCTTTTTACGCACCGTTGTCTCCTCCCTGTCATCATGTTGTATTAAAGTTGCTTCCTGATATCACGTGAACAAATGTATATAATCCACATGTAAAGTCCAAAATTCTGATTGGATTCTGTTGATAAGAGGCTCTGACAACTGCTTTCAACCTTTTTTGTGATCTGAATCGTAAGCAGAAAACACTTGAGGTAACGCAACTGAATGCTTCTTCAAGCGCCTCTGTATTTGAACAATCATGGAAAACTACTTTTAGACAGGAAAATTATGAAATATTTATGTAAATATTTAAAGTAGGATTCACATGAGATTAGTATTACCTGGGTAATTTTTCTGAACCTTTTTTACATAATATCCACCGTAATCTTTGCTGACATTGTCCGTGATGATTACTGAGATGGCACATTCAGACAGACAGACTATAATCACTGAGAAGCTCTGGTAATAATTACTTCACCCCACCTCTCCAGGTTACAGTTTTATACAGACGCTAGAACACATTTCTCAATACTTAGGTCACTTTTGCAAAACTCTTCACACAGTGAGCACAACAGAAGTCTATGTGGGCTAAACTGAGGATCAATTATCATTGCTTTGGCATAAAATGGATTTAATGACTACATATCTCAAATCAAATTAATTATTTTCTCACTCAGACACAAGAACTGCCAAAACTCTTTGTAGGTACAGGCCAATTCGCACATGCTTACATACTGTTTTCAAAACTGTTACACGTATTTTCAAAACAATAGCATAATACAAAACTGAATAAGACAGCAATTTGCTACATGTCTACAGAAATATTTTAATTAAATATATTTTAAATCTTAAAATGAAATGCTTGGACAATTGGACCAGCCACAGCTATCTACACAGGTGTTACTGTTTCAATTTCATTACAAAAGGAGACAACTGCTGAATAATTTTGTATTGTGTTTTGTATATGTAAACATGGACCCAGCCAGAAATAGAGAAGTGGATGAAAGAGGAAGAAGAGTGGCTGGGAGGCAGGATGGATCAGGCATGCCAGAAGATTATCTCCTAGGTGTATTGCCCTAGATGACATAAGATGTGATGTGGATGAGAACCTGTGTAAAAATGGAGAAGACTGAATAGATTAGCATTACTATTGTATCTGTATAAGTGGATGGTGTGAATACAAATTCAAAATAAAAAAATAAATAAACAACATAAAATATTGACTAATTCTGCATCATGCCTGATTCCTTCTAGTAACATATATTGCAGTGAATTGTAAACAAAGATGTGTCCTTGTTTTACACAAGAAAATATTGTATAATGCTACATTTTGTTATCGTTTTTTTTAGGTCATTGTTTTTTGGGTGACAAAGTGTGTTTGTCAGCTGTCAACCTTTGCTAGTGTTCTGGAAGAATGAGTTGATTTGAGACCTGAATAAAGTGTTTTGGTAGTTGTAGTGCATTTTGAATATAAAATGAACTGCTTTGCCAAGCTAAAAGTTGTTTAGGAGAACTGTGTGAAGAGTTTTGCAAAAGAGACCTAAGTATTGAGAAATGTGTCCTAGCGTCTAAAAAACAAATCACGTCTGAATAGGTCAAAAGTCGACTATTGAAATAAAGTGGTACTGTTGACAATGACAAACATCAATATATTATGACTGAGATGAGGGTTTAAAAACTGACTCGCTCTAAAGATGATCATTATCCATTATGTGTTAAAACTAAATTCAGTCAACACCTATGCAAACTAAAGCAGAGATGATCTGAACAGCAGCAGGATGAACATATCCCAAGATTCTTTATGTCTTAAGAGTGTGGTCCCTGTGCAACCTCCAGAGCCTCCAAGCACGATGAAGTTTATCATTAGGCAGCGTGCGCGCAGGTATATTTTCATGCGTCATTTGATTAATAGAATAATTTCTGGGTAACGTCCTTATGCATTGTTGTCTCTGGTGGGACTCAAAAGCGAAGTGTTGATTAATGGGAAGAGGCACGGAAATGGTAATCTCCACTTTTGAAATTCATGACCTACTTTTTTGCACTAGTTTTAACTTCCACCACTTCTTAGGACCTAGCTCTCTCATTTCTTATCTTTAGTAATAAAACATTTCTGTCAGGTCACCACCATAGTTCCCCTGAGTCAATGTTTTAAACTACATACATATTATATATATATATATATATATATATATATATATATATATATATATATATATATATATATATATATATATATATTAGTGAGTAGATGGCATTGGAGAGGCTCGTTGCCTCTTTTCTGCAATTTTCACTGCAAGTCTGGTTTATAGGACAGCTAAGATCATTAATACTTCTAAATTTCAAAGCCTATTGTTTCAACCAGCTCAGAATTTCAACATGAACGGGAGGCAACATGGACCAGTGAGTAGTGAAGCAGAATCATTTATTAACTACGACATAAGAACAAAATATATAAACAATCAGCAATCAGTATTAGTGTAAGTCAGTAGTGAAAGCATGCAAGCATGGAAGTGTAATGTAAGCATGGGGTCTGAATGGATGCAACCAAATTAATATAAACAAAGAAAACAACAAAACGGCAGCCACTCAGACAAGTGCAGTCACATCGTAGAACAATACCACACAGGAGACTCTCACTCACTCCTTATTCACTCCTTACTTCTCCACATCACTCAGAGAAATGAGCACAGGACAAAGTGTCCGCAACCACATTATCCACGCCCCGAATATGCACATTATAGGGTTGCAAAAACAGAACCCATTTCATCAACCGCTGACTTGGGCTCTGCAACAAATGTAGGAAGATTAAAGGATTGTGATCTGAATAAAACACAATTTGAGGTCCTCCTACATAGACATTGAAATAATGGAGGGCCCATATTAGAGCAAGGGCTTCCTTTTCAATCGCTGAGTAATTTGCTTGATAATATTTTAACTTACCCAAAAAAATTGCTAATGTCAGGGCCGGCGCTCCGCACACGCACATCACGCACTTGGCGCGTAGGGCACCAAGTGCTTGGGGGGGGCACCAAAAAATCTGGGTCGTGAAAAAATCATCACAATAGGCTACTAGTATAAATAACAAATACAATATTTTTAAAAGCATGTTAATATACAAAAGCAGTACCAAAGTAATATAGGCCTAGACCAAATTAGTCGAGAAAAAGGTGAATCTCTGTGCCAGTCTCCCTCTGGTGTACCTCCCCTCCATATTATTTGTACTTAGGGCACCAAAATGGCTAGCGCCAGCCCTGAATAAAAAAAAAAATTTGCTAACGTGGTGATCAACCCCATCCACCCCATCTTGCAGAATATCACCTCCTACCACCTACTTTTTTACAAGAAAACATGGAAAAGCCCACCTAGAACAAAATGGTTTCGGCTAAACCATTATCCAATAAATACTGGACCTCAGCCTCTAAAGCCTGTTTCTTCACCATTGGTCCCAGGTAAAAGCGTTGACGAATTGGCACTGCATCACTTACATCCATGTCAGGTTCAATTAACGTTCCCGTATTATTGGGTATGCGATAGGGTATCTCCGAATATTGTAACACACTTGTCTGCAGAGACTTCAACGTCCTCGCCCATCTCACCCATTAGTGCAAGACTGTCCCCCTGAGAAACTGTTAATACTGCAGTTGTTTTAGATTATGCATGATCACGCAAGAACTACAGCTTTAATAGATTGACATGACAAAATTGCACCGATTTCGACACCCGATGAGAAATAATATAGGCTCCCTAGAATTTTGCCCGAAAAGGAGGACTAGGCAAGGGCAATAAAACCAACACCTGATCGCCTGGAGAAAACTCTCATACTTTAGAGTCGTGATCAAAAAATCGTTTAATTTTCTTTTGGGTTTTCTCCAAATTGTCTAACTGCTTTACAGTTTTTCTCGATTGCTTAAACACATTTCTTGAAACTATGCCTCATAATCTCAAAACTATAAACACAAATCCATAACGTCTCACCCAGTTTCCCAAACAACCTATTTTCAGGTCAAAATGAAGCTCTACAATCAAAACCATTCACTCTTGCTGAAAAACCAAACTTTGCCCTCAGACAAGACACACAAGCCCTCAAAATCACACACACTACAACATAGTCTAACACACTGGTGCAATAAATTCAAAACAACATTTCCAAAACTGGAAAGTTATGTTACTTGTGGTTCCCCTCCTCACAAACCTTTTCACATGATGAACAAAAGACACAACCAATGGATACATTGGCATATTTTTATTCATTCATTCATACTACACAGTACAAAAAATAAATAAAAAAAATATTGTATTCCGCCTCAGCCTCCCGTCTTTGGTCTGGGTCAGGCCAGAGAATCTCATCCACATCACAGGCTATATTAGCCTGGCAGCGGGGGTAAAATCCTCTTGCATGCCTGATCCACCCCTGGCACGCATCTACTGACACATGGCCTGGACGAGGTGAACAAGCATATAAGGTTCTCGATCATACACTTTCCACTAGTGTTGTAGTCAAGACCACCTAAACCGAGACCAAGACAAGACCAAGACTTTGAAGGGCCGAGACCGAGTCAAGACCAAGACTTTGAAGGGCCGAGACCGAGTCAAGACCAAGACCAGTGCATGTCCCCACACTTATGATAAAATGTGGAATATGCATTTGATTGGCACTTCTCTCGTATGATCAACTAAACTGGCTCTAATTTCATCCGAGACTGCTTGTCCTCCTCCTCCTCCTCCTCCTCCTCCTCCTCCTCCTCCTCCTCCTCCTCCTCCACATCCTCTTCCTCTCCCTCCTCCTTCACCACGTCCTCTTCCTCCTCCTTCACCACGTCCTCTTCCTCTCCCTCCTCCTTCACCACGTCCTCTTCCTCTCCCTCCTCTTTCACCATGTCCTCTTCCTCCTCCTTCACCACCCACGTCCTCTTCCTCTCCCTCCTCTACCTCTTCCTTCATTTCTTTGTGGATCCATTGTTCCAAAGCTCAAATGAACTGACTCTGGCACTTTTACAGTTTTTCTCGATTGCTTAAACACATTTCTTGAAACTATGCCTCATATTCTCAAAACTATAAACACAAATCCATAACGTCTCACCCAGTTTCCCAAACAACCTATTTTCAGGTCAAAATGAAGCTCTACAATCAAAACCATTCACTCTTGCTGAAAAACCAAACTTTGCCCTCAGACAAGACACACAAGCCCTCAAAATCACACACACTACAACATAGTCTAACACACTGGTGCAATAAATTCAAAACAACATTTCCAAAACTGGTAAGTTATGTTACTTGTGGTTCCCCTCCTCACAAACCTTTTCACATGATGAACAAAAGACACAACCAATGGATACATTGGCACATTTTTATTCATTCATTCATACTAAACAGTACAAAAAAAAAAAAAATTGTATTCCGCCTCAGCCTCTCGTCTTTGGTCTGGGTCAGGCCAGAGAATCTCATCCACATCACAGGCTATATTAGCCCTAGCCTGGCAGCGGGGGTAAAATACTCTTGCATGCCTGATCCACCCCTGGCACGCATCTACTGACACATGGCGAGGTGAACAAGCATATAAGGTTCTCGATCATACACTTTCCTCTAGTGTTGTAGTCAAGACCACCTAAACCGAGACCAAGACAAGACCAAGACTTTGAAGGGCCGAGACCGAGTCAAGACCAAGACCAAGACAGGCGGAGACCGAGTCAAGACCAAGACCAAGACCAGTGCATGTCCCCACACTTATGATAAAATGTGGAATATGCATATGATTAGCACTTCTCTCGTATGATCAACTAAACTGGCTCTAATTTTATCCGAGACTGCTTGTCTTCCTCCTCCTCCTCCTCCTCCTCCTCCTTCACCACATCCTCTTCCTCTCCCTCCTCCTTCACCATGTCCTCTTCCTCCTCCTTCACCACCCACGTCCTCTTCTTCTCCCTCCTCCTTCACCATGTCCTCTTCCTCCTCCTTCACCACGTCCTCTTCCTCTCCCTCCTCCTTCACCATGTCCTCTTCCTCCTCCTTCACCACGTCCTCTTCCTCTCCCTCCTCCTTCACCATGTCCTCTTCCTCCTCCTTCACCACGTCCTCTTCCTCTCCCTCCTCCTTCACCACGTCCTCTTCCTCCTCCTTCACCACGTCCTCTTCCTCTCCCTCCTCCTTCACCTCTTCCTCTCCCTCCTCCTTCACCACGTCCTCTTCCTCTCCCTCCTCCTTCACCACGTCCTCTTCCTCTCCCTCCTCCTTCACCATGTCCTCTTCCTCCTCCTTCACCACCCACGTCCTCTTCCTCTCCCTCCTCGACCTTTTCCTTCATTTCTTTGAGGATCCATTGTTCCAAAGCTCAAATGAACTGACTCTGGCACTTTTATGTATCTTGAAAGTTCTGATTGATGTGTGTTCAATTTTGACTCTTAGTGTTTTCACCTGGGTAATTGTGTGCTAATTGAGCCGAAACTATGCTGACTTGAGTGAACAATATTGAATGCTAGTGCTTTCTAAATGACCACATGGTCTAGGCAATGAGAAATTAAGGGATTTGTGTGTAGAGTTTTGCAGTGACAGTTCAACAAATCTGACTCATGTGTCAAAACAGGGAATAGTGTTTATAGTTTAGTGAAATGGGTGTGCTTTTTGATAAATGGCGTTATGGTTTTGAAATTTTAGTTCAAAAGCCTGGTTATAGTGTTTAAGCAATCGAGAAAAACTGTATGTAACTTGAAAGTTCTGATTGATGTGTGTTAAATTTTGACTCTTAGTGTTTTCACCTGGGTAATTGTGTGCTAATTGAGCTGAAACTATGCTGACTTGAGTGAACAATATTGAATGCTAGTGCTTTCTACATGAACACATGGTCTAGGCAATGAGAAATTAAGGGATTTGTGTGTAGAGTTTTGCAGTGACAGTTTAACAAATCTGACTCATGTGTCAAAACAGGGAATAGTGTTTATAGTTTAGTGAAATGGGTGTGCTTTTTGATAAATGGCGTTATGGTTTTGAAATTTTAGTTCAAAAGCCTGGTTATAGTGTTTAAGCAATCGAGAAAAACTGAAAAATCTCAGCAAATATGTATAATTTGTACCTTGGTCACTTTTACCCCTTTTCCACCGGAATGAACCAGGTGCTAGTTCAGGCCAGTGCTAGTGCCAATTCGTAGTTGGTTCGACTGACAAGCCTTCTAAGAACCATTTGCTTTTCCACATGCTGAGAGCCACAACAGAGCCAGGTCTTACATCACTGTATACATCTCATTTTTCTCAGCATCGCTAGCGAGCCTGCAGGAAACAAAAAGTCACCAGGCATGTTCTAGATGCATCGACGCTGCACAGACCAACCCGCTTATGATATAAAAAAAACACATGAGTGAATCAAAAGCATAAAGAGTTATATGCTCTCGCTGGACTCATTGTCATACGACAATAGGTCTGCAGAGCTCCGATGCATCTCGAACAAGCCTTCCATCAACAATGGCGAACATTGCGTTACTATTGATTCACATGCCTTTACGGCATCATAAATCATCGGCATCAAAACACAGCGAATCCAACGCATTCATGCAGTTTGCAGTAATTTGTATAGAATGTGATTACAAATGAGCAGCAGCTATTAGCTCAATTAGCTGCTATTTAAAAAATGGCGGAACTCAAGTTTGTGGCACCCCCAGCGCCTGACATAATCAGTTCTTACTTCTAGCCCAGCAATGTTTTGGTGCAACTTAAGAACGTCTCGGATACGTATGTAACCCTCGTTCCCTGAAGGAAGGGAACGGGGAAGTTACATCAGTACTGACGAAATGGGGGTTTCGCTTCGAAAGCCAGCTGCCTTCAATCTCAATCAAAATGATCCAATGACATGAAATTGTCTTGGGTCTGTGGAATGTGCCTAATGCAACCCCGCCCCACTGCGTGGGTATAAACGGTGTTGCATAGCAGTCATGCATTTATGTTACCAGCTCTTTTGTGAGGAGTTTTTTATTTTATTTATTTTTTATATTTTATTTACAGCTTTTCACATTTTTACAGAACACCCCCCCACCCCATGCCAGCAAATGAGTAACAAATAATTCAAGCAAATAAATGATGATAAAAAAACAAACACAAAAAAGAGAAAAAAGAAATACAAAACTGATGATAGATGCCTATATATACATGTATAAGTACATATACCCACAGAAACATGCAATATCCATACATATGTACAGATACACATTATAAACATCCAATTACACATACATTAAAGTCAAATACTTAAATTAAAATTCCAACACCAATGATTACCCAATTTTAGAGGAAAATTAGGTGTTGCACCCTGCAAGACGGTATATAATCTGCAGTACCACACCCATTAGAGCATCCAAAATGTCAAATTCTATCATCCCCTTCCAGAAATTCCATAAAGGACTTCCATATCTGTAAGAATTTCTTCGGTTTACCAGCAATTTCTAAGCTGGGTGAAAGAAGCAAATACATTGTTAATGTATAAATCACTTATGAATACAATTCCTTTTTCTTTCCAAGATAAATTTTTTTATCTGTCTGTGAGGGAGGAAATGAGTAGTTATAGGCTATAGGAGTAAGAGAACACGTTTGAGGAAGTTTGAAGAACTTTCTAATCTGATACCAAATCTTAAGAGAATTAAAAATAATGGGGTTATTATTAAATAATGGAGGTACATTTATTAAATGTTCTAATAGGTTTATTTCCTGCAAAAAGTAAAGCGGGAAGGGAGGAATTTTGAATATCCCGCTCAATAACGAGCCATGCAGGAATTGTGATATTCAATACCTCGGGATATGCACTACGCCAGTACATTAAGGCCCTTAGGTTGGCTGCCCAATAGTAGTGCTGAAAACAGGGAAGGCCAAGACCTCCTACATCTTTCGATTTACAGATATGTGCTTTAGATATCCGATGGGCTTTATACCCCCAAATAAATGGCATGATCACTGAATCAAGTGTCTTAAAGAATGACTGGGTTAGGAGGATTGGAACATTTTGAAACAAATAGAAAAACCTGGGCAAGGTGACCATTTTGATTGCGTTGACTCGACCAATCATTGTTAAAGGAAGTACTCGCCAGGTCTCTACATCACTCTTCAGTTTGTCTATCACAACTTTGTGATTTGTTTCATATACATTTTTGAAATGTCTTGGGACAGTGATACCAAGATATTATAATTTGCTTACAGTTCTAAAAAGGAGATTATTAAGAAAAACTGGATCCATAGTATCGTATAATGGCATGAACTCACTTTTCTGCCAGTTAACAGTGTATCCAGAGAGGGTACCAAATTCCCTGATTAGGTCAAACAAGAAAGGCAGCGATCTCTCTGGCTCTGAAAGAAAAAGAAGAACATCATCCGCATATAGCGAAATCTGATGTTTTACACCCCCCCCATCATGACAGGGGATATATGCGGATGATTTCTTATACTTATTGCTAAAGGTTCCATCGTGATAGCGAAAAGTAAAGGGTTCAATGGGCAGCCCTGACGGGTACCACGATGGAGGAGGAAAGGGTGTGATCTGTTATTATTTGTAAGAACAGAGGCAGAGGGGCAAAGGGGCAAAGGTACAACATCTCAACCCACAAAGAAAATTTTTGTCCCAGTCCAAATTCCTCAATGGTGCTTAATATGTAGGACCATTCTACACTGTCAAATGCTTTATAAGCATCCAGGGCTAGAATGGCTATCTTATCATGTTTTCCTTTACCCCGATACACAATATTCATGAGCCTACGTACATTATGAAAAGAAAATCTACCGAGGATAAAGCCTGTTTGGTCTTCATGTATTATTGAGCTAATACATTTACTTAACCTATTTGCCAAGATTTTAGTAAATATTTTAAGATCATTACCGAGAAGGGAAATGGGTCTATAAGAGGAAGGGTCCGTTCTATCTTTATCTTTTTTTAGGATCAATGCAATATTTGCTGAGTAAAGTGTTTCTGGTAATTTTTTGTTTTCAATAGAATTTTTAAACATCCTTAATATTAAGGGGCCAAATTGATTAGAGAAAGCTTTGATTAGAGAAAGCGAAATCAAATTGTCATAAATCCAATTTGATTAGAGAAAGCAATTTGATTAGAGAAAGCAATTTGATTAGAGAAAGCTATACAATTCTATGGAGAAACCATCTGGGCCAGCTGCCTTACCATTGGGAAAACTTCTAATAGCTGTAAGAACTTCTTCCAACGTAATATCTGAGTTTAAGTTTTCCCTCGCATCTTCACTGATTTTAGGAAGTCTGAGGGAACGAAGGAATTTTGTAATATCCAATGAGTCTACACTACTTTGAGAGGAATACAATTCCTGATAGAATTCCCAGAATACATTATTTATTTCTGTTGGTTTATTGGTCAAGGCCCCGGATTTTAACTTGATGGTTTTTATTGCTCTACTAGCTTGTATGCCCCTAAGCTGACGAGCTAACAAGCGATTGGGTTTGTCACCTAACTCAAATTGTTTCTGTTTTATCTTTAATTACAGGGAGCTAATTTGGTCAGATAATAGTGTATTATATTCATATTTGAGCTTCATAATACTCAACAAATTTAAATTGGACGATGTGAGTTTGAACTGATGCTCAAGCACTGGCAGCTCTGACTCTATTTCTGAAAGCCTTTTGCCCCTCTGTTTTTCTGTTCTGCTTGAAAAGCTATAATCTGGCCTCTAATGACAGCTTTAAGAGCTTCCCATAATGTTGAATCAGACACGTCCCCCTTATCATTCAGAGTAAAAAATCAGCAATACGGGTGGCGGGGGGTTCCATTCCAAAGTCTACTGCAATAGAAACTGGGGAGTTATCAGATATTAGAATATTATGATATTTAGAGGATCAGATCTTGGGGGTTAATTTGAAATCAGTAAAAAAATAGTCAATCCTTGTATACGAGTTATGGACATTAGAGAAAAAAGAATAGTAAAAAAAAAGAAAAGCCGCAGTATTTCAGTCTTAACAGTATCATGATGAATCCTGGCAATCATAACTCGCGGCCTGTTGTTCATGATGGGGCCAATGCGGTGAGCTCGGTCAACCTTTACACCACGTGGAAAGTTAGCTTCGCCTAGTAGCGAAGGAAACAGGCCAGAAACAAACTGTGTGGGGTTGCCCTGCCTTGGTGGAAAAGGGGTCTTTGAATACATTTCTGAATATCAAATATGGCAATCAATTGAGAGAGAGCTTTAAAAACGGTGCTGCGTTGGGCAAGTGATTGTGGCAGAGGGGGCGTGGTTCAGCGAGGTCTGCAGCGGGAAAGAGAGGTGGGAGACGAGCGGTAGGGGAATGGGTTGGACGCAAACTACCAACACCTGTTTCTCATTCTAGTAAGTGGCGCGGGGAGAGTATAAAACACCCGGAGGGATGGAAGACAGCGAGAGAGAGACGGACTGCTGACGTGATCCATGAGTTGCTGGATGCCAGGAACCCAAGAGTGTTTACGACGAAGCATTGAGTTGAAGCTGCACAGTGGTGCCTTTTGTGAAATATCTTTGACTTAAGAGAATAAACACGTCAGCAGTCCTACCGACCCCTGTGTCCTCTTCCTTCCCACACACAAACTACTACACTGGTGCCGAAACCCGGGAGGAAGTAGGACCATCACCGCCACCATGCAAACGCCACCGTCCTCCACGCCATTTGCGGACATCATCACATCCCTCGCGGTCCTGTACCGCGAACAACATCAAGCCCTGCTGGATCTTCGGATGGATCAAGAGCGCCGGTTCCAGGCCATCGTACAGGCCCAACAGGAGGACCGTGAGAGGTTCCGGAGCTGGATCGGTAAGGAGGTTCGCACCGAAGTTCGCCCCTGAACTTTCCGCTACATAAGATGGGACCCCAAGACGACCCGGAAGGGTTCCTGGAACTCTTCCAGAAGTCTGCGGAGGCCTGCAGGTGGCCCCGCAAGCAGTGGCCGGTGCGCCGTATTCCTTTGTTGTCAGGAGAAGCCCAGGTGGCTGCGCACCAGCTTCCAGTTGCGAACCTCCTCGTCTTCGATGACCTGATGCAGGCCATTATTCAGCGGGTCGGCCGGTCGCCCGAACAGCACCGCCAACACTTCCGGTCTCTGGACTGGGGCGATGCAGGCCGACCCTTTGTGTTGGCCCAACAGCTCCTGGACTCCTGCCGCAAATGGCTTCTGGCCGAGGGAAGCGACGTGGACAAAGTGATCGATCTGGTGGTACTGGAGCAGTTCCTCGCTCGGCTGCCCAAGAGGACTGCCGAATGGATCCAGTGCCACCGACCCACGTCGCTGGACTCAGCCATCGATCTAGCGGAGGACCACATGGTGGCGTGCCCAGGGGTCGGTGAAACATCCAGCGCTAACTCTCTCTCTCTTCCCTCCCCTTCTCTCTCTCGCCCTGTCCCTCTTCCTAGGTCTCGACCACCAGGACCTCCCTGGGCCCCGCCCCGGAGCCGGGGCCAAGGGTATTTCGGGACCTCGAGGGCTCCGCCTAGGGGGGCGGGGCCTATGGCAGGGCGGGGAGACAGTGCTACCGTCTCTCCACTCTCTCCGCGCCCACTCCCTGCCAAGTCTCCAGCCCACTCCCTCCCACTGGAGCGGCGGGTAGGTCTGGGCTGGCCTGTTGGCGTTGCGGGGATCCGGACCATTTTATCGACAGGTGCCCGGTGATGGAAGTGGGGACGATGATCAGGGTCCCGGACGTCCCCCAGGTCCTGTGAGTATCGAGGGGGGTACCTATCCGGCCTTGGTGGATTCAGGATGTAACCAAACCTCAATCCATCAAAGCCTGATTCAAGCAGGGGCATTGGATACAAGCCACGTGGTTAAGGTGCGGTGTGTGCACGGGGATGTAGTGGAATATCTGGTTGTTCCAATCACTATCCAGTTTCGGGTGAAAAACCATAGAGTTGAGGTGGCGGTTAGTCCCCACCTCCGGCATCCAATAATTTTGGGGACGAATTGGCCCGCCTTTACGGTTTTATTGGGGTCGTTATGTGTGGATGCCTCTTGGGGTTGGAAGGAGGTGGCGCGAGTGCAGCTGGGGGAGACTGAGCCAGGACCTCGGTCTTCTGCCTTAGAGGAACCGACCGTGATCGAGAGACTAATTATCTCGGACCGTGATAACTTTCCTCTGGAGCAGTCCCAGGATGAAACATTAAAATATGCGTTTCAACAGCTCCGTTCCATCGATGGCCAGTCTCTCCGACCTGCCCTCCCGCTCTCCTATCCATATTTTAGTTGTTAGTTCCAAAGAGCCGCAGGGAAATGCTTTTCCATGTGGCTCATACGAATCCAATGGCGGGACATTTGGGACAGGCGGCAACACTAAATCGCCTCATGACCCGTTTCTTCTGGCCGGGCATTCATGACAACTTGCGCAGGTGGTGCACGGCGTGTCCTGAATGTCAGCTGGTGAACCCACCGGCCACCCCAAAAACACCTTTGCGCCCCCTTCCATTAATGCAGGTCCCCTTCCAGAGAATTGCGATGGACCTCATCGGGCCATTCGAGTGATCCGCACGGGGACACCGCTTTGCGTTAGTCATAGTAGATTACTCAATGCGGTATCCAGAAGCAGTAGCCCTCCGCAACATTTCCGTGAAAAGTGTTGCGGATGCTTTGTTTCGCCTTATCTCCCGGGTGGGGGTTACAAAGGAAATCCTCACCGATCAAGGCACAGTGTTTATGTCACGTACGTTACGAGAGCTTTACGGGTTTTTGGGCATTAAGTCGATCCGAACCAGCGTCTATCACCCACAAACAGACGGCCTGGTCGAACAATTTAATCGCACCCTTAAATCCATGATCCGAAAGTTCGTACAGGAAGACGCCAAAAATTGGGATAGGTGGCTAGAACCCCTGTTATTTGCTGTGCGAGAGGTCCCAAAAGCCTCCATGGGGTTTTCCCCCTTTGAGCTCCTCTATGGACGCCAGCCCCGAGGGGTGCTGGATGTCCTGCGAGAAACTTGGGAGGAGGGGCCTTCTCAAGGCAAAAATGAAATTCAATATGTGCTGGACTTGAGAACAAAACTCCACACGTTGGGGCTGCTATCACGGTAGAATTTGTTACAAGCCCAGGACCGCCAGAGCCGGCTCTATAACAAGGAACTAGACTGCGCAAATTTGCACCGGGAGAGAAAGTGCTCGTATTACTCCCAACGTCTAGCTCTAAATTGACGTTTAAAAAAAACCGACAAGTCGGGAATCTCGATTATGAGGTAATACGGTGCGATAGAAGTGGGGCCCATCAGATCTATCACCTCAATCTCCTAAAAAAATGGAATGAGGCTGAATCAGTGATGTGGTGTCGGTGATTGGGGGGGAGAATGATCTCGGCCCAGAGGCGAACATCAAACTGCAATCCCTCTCTCTGGCCCCAGGGGGAGATCACTTCTTGCCGTCCCAACTCACTGATTTAACGAAACTACAGTCGGAGTTCGCCGACATGTTCTCGCCTCTACCGGGCCGTACGAACCTAATTCAGCACCATATCGAGACCGAGCCGGGCGTGGTAGTTCGCAGCCAGCCGTATCGCTTACCTGAGCATAAGAAAAAGGTAGTTCAGGACAAATTGAGCGCAATGTTGGACATGGGAGTAATAGAGGAATCCAACAGCGACTGGGCGAGCCCGATAGTTTTATTTCCGAAAACAGACGGTTCCGTCCGGTTCTGCGTGGATCATCGCAAGGTGAATGCTGTGTCGAAATTCAACGCGTATCAAATGCCACAGGTTGACGAGTTGTTAGATCGGCTGATCCTATCGACACGTGCTAACACGTCAGCAGTCCTATCGACCCCTGTGTCCTCTTCCTTCCCACACACAAACTACTACAGTGATGTACAGCAGCAACACTAACTATTGCAGCAAGCCTAATATATCATTAATATATAAAATTAAATTATACTGGTATTCAAAAGCATCTTACCCTATATTACAATCTTAGGTTCAGATATTGAATACTCCTTCACAGAAAAAATCTTCAGTATTTTGTTTGGCAAGGTCAGTCAACAGCTATTTCCTCCATTCGGGATTAAGATGATAATGATTTGCATTTAATATTCATTTTGAGTTCAGAAACGAAACAGGTAGTTGCAGGCATCATGTGACCTTGGACAGCATGCCTGTTAATCAGAAACTGCTCTCTGCTTTCAAATATGACTTTCAGTAATTACTGATTAATAAGTGACTGCTGGTCTTATTTCGAAAGAATGTTTCAATGCCACTTAATATAAGATTCTTGAAAACACTGTATAGAATGGTTGCTTACCAAATTAGGATGCTTCGGTGAGATCCCAATACCGTTTTTAAAGGCTTTCTATTGTCTTAATTGTCAGTACAGTTCCCTGCTGAACAATAATAATAGATTTTATATTTTCCCTCAGTTTGATCACTTAAAACAAGTCACCTACACTGCCATAGTTCAGCTCAAGTATCAGAATCAGTGTCCTAAAATCTCAAACAGTGTTTTTCTTAAGTGTTCTCTGAGGAGAAAAGTACAGAAGTTTAGTATATTTAAAACTTTCATGCATCATACTTGCCATAGGTTGCTAAGACAAAGATCAATACTTCCTCTGCTAGGCTTCCAAGCGTTTCAGGATGCTAGAGCTAATTAAAATTGCCCTGAAGCCACATAGTGACATCTGCAATATTATTTTAGATCAGCATAACCTATTCTCTGCATCATTTCTTTTAGAAGAATGTACTCTAAAATTGATTTCTTTAGCTGGGGCGAGCCATAGCACTATAGAGAAAATTGCATCATCATGGTGAGACATTCTATGAGAGTTTGTGGAATATCTACATAGTTTATAGATTTAGAATTATCTCATTATCTTCGATTTCTTTTCTTTTTTTTCTTTTTTTTTAAAGTTCACATTCTGGACATGTTTATGTTGTAGATGGTTATATAAATAAAATTGAGTGGATGATGTTTAATAATCTAGACTAGAAAAATGTCACAGTTTCTTGCCCTTCAAGACACATGAAAGATATTAGACCCTGGTTTCACAGACAAGGTTTAAGCCTAGACTTTGACTAAATTGCATTTTTTTGGGCTGTTTTTTATGCATGCAAGTCTCACATCACCAACTACAATGTGCCAGATGGAGTGGTGTATAGCATGCTTCGACTAGACTCTGGAGCAGTGGAAATGTGTTCTGTGGAGTGATGAATCACGCTTCTCTGTTTGGCCATCTGATGGGTGAGTCTGGTTTTGAAGGATTCCAGGAAGGCTTTAACTGCCTGACTGCATTGTGCTAACTTAAGTTTGGTGGACGAGGGATAATGATATGGGGCTGTCTTTTGTGGGAACAGTTTGGGGAAAGCCCTTTTCTATTTGTTCTGTGACCATAGTGGGCTCGTCTTCACCAACACAATGGTGGACATCAATTTGGAACCTGCGTGTCTTTCGTGAAAGACAGCTCTGACCATTACTTTGCTGTGGCCAGTGTACACAAAAGCTGAAAACTCAATGTTGTGCGGCTCCCATTCGCTCCCGTTTGCAGTTGAAAAGCTAAGAGACCCAATGACTTCAGCCTCCTTTTCAGTAAAACTCGAACTTGAAAATTGATTTGAGGCACTCCTTGACTTGGATGACATTGAAGAACGTTGGAATGGAATTAAGTCTGTGGCTGAGTGCTGACATGGTACCCGTCACTAGCGATGAATCCAAGATTCTTCTTGATTAGTGGAAAAAGATTAAGCAGCACAGAAACCAGGATTCAAGCACAGGTCAACGTGTATGTGTCATCAGGTGAAAATATTATGTTACCAAAAAAAAAAAAAAAAAGGATTCTCAGCAAAGGACATGATGCAAATGAGGCGGAGAACCATGGCAACTCTGCATGCTTTATGGTCTTGTCAATGACCTGATTGTCAAGGAGCAATGAGGTCCCTGAAAAAAATCCAGGCAAGGGCCGAGCTGGAAATATCCTCCTAACCCAGGCCAAACAAGTTCAACGTTGGGTTGAACACTTCCAGGAGGTTCTAAACAAGCCTGACCTGTTGACCCTATCTGATTGTGACTGTGGGGATGCCCCGGGTTTGGATGAGATCAAATCAAAGCATTTGATAGTATCCACGGCAACTCCCATTGGTGCATCCTGAGGCTTTATGGCATACCGGAGCCATGCGTCAACATATTTAAAGATCTTTATCTTCAGTCGTTATGCTGCATTACAGAATCAGACCAAACTGATTTTTCCGACATCAAGACAAGCATCAAACAAGGATGTATTCTGTCCCCCGTGTTGTTTCTTGTAGTGATGGATTTCATCATAAGAAAATAAACAGACTATATTTGAGCCAGCATCCCTTGGACTGACCATGACTGCTTGGCTGACTTGGACTTTGCGAACGATGAGGCGATACTTGCGGAAGATGATCCAGCTGTGGCTGTACAAGTAGCAACCCAGGAAGCAGGCAAGGTCAGGTTGCAAAAAAAAAAAAAAAAAAAAAAAAAAAACACTAAGTCCATGCCAGCAGGCCTGGTTGGCCCGGGGATGCATGACTGTCCGCATTACACCCCTTGAGGTCGTAAACAGCTTTATGTACCTTGGGACCATCTGCAGGAATGAAGACACTGAAGCAGACACTCACAGCAGTCTTCACAGTCTATAATCAGCTGCAGCCGATATGGTCATCAATGACCATTTTAGTCAATGTCAGACTTTGGCTATATGATATATAAGTGTGCAATATGTATCAGATGCTCAACCAGCGCTCTGTGGGTAAGACATCTGAGGCTGACTCTAGTAGCTTTCTAGAAATTATACAGACCATGATTAGCTTGTTCAGGTGTGTTTGATTATGGTTGGATCTAAACTAAATCTGTCACGGGTAATAACGGCACACATCGCCTAATGCGGGGGATGCCCTAGCTTGATCGTGTCCAAAATTTTGAGTTGACATTGCATCTGATATGTTATCCTAACTGATGCACCGCTCCATAAGCTGTCGAGTGCAAGAGTCAATGTTAGCCAAGTTTAACTCGTTGCCACGGGAAGGAGGCGATTGGACTGTCTAACAGAGGGCTAAATATACACATATATATTATAATATATATATAATATAATGTAGTATAATGAATTAAATACAAAAATTATCTAATTAATGACTAACCAAGGAGACAAACAAGTGGTGGGAAACTGAGAACAAAGGAAAACTAGCTAACTAAGGGAGGCAAAACAGGAACTGAATAAAATGAAAATGAAACCAAAACAGAGCACAACTGTGACACAGCAGATGTCGAGGACCAGAGTTGAGAATTTTTCGAGAGCTCCAACTTACTGAATTTTTGGAGAGCTCCAACGTGGCCACTGTACCAACTTACCACTCCAGATGTGTGTTTGACATGAAGCGGCGGTGTGCAGACTGATCAGTGTATTACAACAAAGTACAGCAAGAACGATTCGAAAGCATACTGAGCTTTATTTGAAGGAAGGTGGCCCTCTAGGAGCAGCACATTTCAAAAGAGCATGGCTGTGACCAAAATGGTCCCCCATACCTTTATTTCATGCATCTGAATCCTTCATTCAATCCCATAATACACCACGCTAATGAGTGTACCACCGATGTACACTAAACAGCTCACTGCTACCCATGCACTGTGAATAAATCACAGCACAGTGTCTCAGGAGAAGATGGTATACACAGCCCTTCTGGCACACTCAGTGTCTGAATTATCTCAATTGTTTTCATTCTCTCCTTCAAGTGGACTATAATAGTGGAATAATAAAAATTGAATGAGGATACAGGCAGCTTTTTTGGGGTACATTCCACAGACTGTGAGTGTGGACTCCATTGCTTCAACCAGAAAACAACCACAACAGGGCTTGTTAAAAACACACAAAACACCCAAACAATTGCATAGCAACTATCTGGAAATCACCCACACACCCTAGCATTGTGCACAGTCAAGTGCGCCTTTGTATGTAAATATCTAGTTTTAATATTCAGTTTTGTCCCTAGTCCACATTATCTTGCCAGACATTAAAAATAAAAATAAAATGTAGTGACAGAAAACAGGCTGTCAAGACATACCATCTGACTAGAATAACATTTGGACACATTTATTATACATCTGTTTTACATGTTCATTAGGCACTACCTTTACAAAAAATCATTTTTATCTTGTCAAAAAATTTTAAACTCATTTTTAAGGGAATGACAAACCCTGGTGCATTACATTTAAATTTCTCCCAGATGGATGCCAAATGCTTTCACAGTTTTTGCATTTATTTATAACAGCTGCAGAAACATGACAGCCTTGCAACAAGTGCAAAATAGGTTTAGCATTATAATCTTTCCATAAAATCACAGCTACATTATAAAGAGGAGAGCTGAAAATGCACTGACTTTAAGCAAAAAAATTATTAAATAAACTGTCATGCACATATACAAGCAAACAAATTCAAACTATTGACTAGATTGCAGCTCAGTAATAGGAGAGATGAAGTGCCTGAACAAACCCTTTTTACTCGGGCAGATCATTCATGCATAAAAAATACCCTTTTACATGTGTAAGAGTAAGTGACATGACATCCAATTCACATATGGTACACTGTGCTCCCTGCTACGGTTACTGAACTGCTTTCTGCTGTTTCTAATTTAATAAGAAATCCAAGAAATCTTTTGAAGTTATTAACATTAACAGATCTATATGGATTTTATTTTCAGGCTCTTTTTATCAATACATTCTTTGGTACAATGAAAGAAAAGTGTCAGGCAGTTGTTTTACCACCTGAAGGCTCAACATATTCAGACACATTTATACTACAGTCAACTCAATGGAAGCAGCATCAATACCAGCACCAAAGCAATTAAAGCATTTATTGGCATGAAAACAAACATCATGGATATAGTGAAAACGCCTGCAGTAATGAGTTAATGGGCAGAGGACACAGGATATGACAAAATACCAGGCTTCATGTCAGTGAAGAGCTTCAAAAGCCTGTTCAGGATTTTCAGTTTTCAAAACAACATGACTTGTGCATCCGATGAATATTTGTTATTCAAAATTAGACTTTTACTGAACCCCATAAAAGCTAAAAGCATCATAATATTGCACACCAACATTATCTGTTGCTAGGATCTTTTTCCTTATATTTTACTGCCAGTAATGTTTGGCCTTTGGTGCTGTTTCCAAGAATGTCTAGAAATAATGTTTTGAAGAAATATTAACAGAAAGCAATGACATAAAAGCTGATGTTATTTTGTATTTTGAAATGCATCTGTGTGGAATTAAAGAAACAGCCAAACATGAGTTTCATAAGTAGTAGGTATACTTATTGTTTAAAAAAACATGCCAACTTTTTGGGACTTTGGCTTATTAAGTGTATCCCCCAGAGTTAGATAAGTCCATATATATCATTCTCATCTCCGTGCATCCCATAACTCAGTCTGACACACACACTCGCTAGCCTAGCTTAGCAAAAAGACTGGTGCTATATGGCTTCAGCTAGCCTACTGCTCAAAAAGTGACAAAATAACACCAACATTTTCCTATTTGCATGTTGCAATGTGTATAGTCACAGTGCGGAGTGCGGAGTGATTTGCTCGCAGCACATGAGAAGCCCCTGCGGTGTTCCTTCCGTAAACAAAACCAGCGTGACTGTAGCTAGTGACGAACGTGACTGTTGATCATGGCTGATTTTGAGGAATTGTCAGAGGATTTTTACTTGGCATTAAACCAAAACCTGGAACCATATCTTTTTGAGCCAGAATACACAGACAAAGAGTTACAAACTTTGGAAGCAAATAGACAAAACGCGGATCAGACTTAGGTTGAAGGGAGAATCAGAACGAACACAATATGTGTGGAAATGTCCCTAATACACACGGCAGTTGTCGATTTTTTTCTCCTGTTGTGACAAAATCAACTGGAAGAAACGCCCCATACCAAGTGAACCTAATGGACAACTGTCCACCAAGTAAGTGATTTTTTTTATATAATAATAAATTAATATTTTTTTTTTTTTTTGGACAATGAACCCAGACAACAATTTAACTGCCTGAATTAAAACTGCCAATCCCCCCCTCCAATTTATTAGTAAGGTAAATGCTACAGTCCAGAGAATTACCTCTAGCACCACTCATTTATTACTGTGACCGAGTGCGTTCATGACAACACAATACTAACATTACAATACTAACATTACAGGGATACATGGAGCACAGGAAAAAGTCCAATACAGTAGTGACCACCTTATTCATGTAACAGTGTCATAAACGTTATTAGATCTAGCTAACGGCTCTGTTACAGTAGGCTAACTTACGCATCTAAAAAACATAACGGAACACTTACCGCAGCCGCGGGTGATCTGCTTTGTCCTGTCTATATTATCCATGCGATGGCCGTATCCTTCAGCACACGTTTCATGTTTTTTTTCACATTTTTTTCCGAAATAGTCATCCTCTGTGAAATGTTCAGAGCAAACCCGATAGCACTTGATAATGGCTACAGGTGTGTTTGGGTCTATATCCAGAGCAAGTAGCCATCGATTAATCCGGTCAGCGTTTTGGGTTGGAATTCTATGGAATATCATTGTATTACCTGGTCTCCCCTGTTTATTGTTGCAGGCCTTCACAATACAGCGAACACCCATGATTGTAAACTATCTAGCAATTACTCCAACTCTGAGCGAACTCTGCTTCTCACCGCGGGGCTTCTCATGTGCTGCGAGCAAATCACTCCACACTCCGCAGAAGTGGAGCAGTGCTGCGTCTTCTGAGAATATAGTCCACAGTATGTATATGTTAATGAGATAGCTGTGTCTCATGTAACCTTGTTATTTGTACACGCTGTGACTATACACATTGCAACATGTAAATAAGAAAATGTTGGCGTTATTTTGTCACTTTTTGAGCAGTAGGCTAGCTGAAGCCATATACCTCCAGTCTTTGTGCTAAGCTAGGCTAGTGGGAGTGCGTGTCAGACTGAGTTATGGGATGCACGGAGATGAGAATGATATATATGGACTTATCTAACTCTGGGGGATACACTTAATAAGCCAAAGACCCAAAAAGTTGGCGTGTTCCTTTAACAAAAATGTGTCAAATGTAAACACTGACAAACAAGAATTTTGGGTTACTCTTTATTTGAAGGTGCCTGTGTTAAAATGTTATTATACAATCAAGTACTGAGTAATATTAATTAAATACATGTACTTACTATAGGGTTAGGGTAGGATTAGTGTTTGGTTTAGGATTAGTTGCTTGTAATTATTACTACTGTACTACATGTGTAACAAAGTGTTACCGAATTCTGTTTTCAAATAATTTACACCCCAAAGGGGCAACATACCGTGGGGGTTTGCAACACAGTTCTTTGATATGGGAAGGAATTACCACATACCCGCGTCACCCCCGCAGGCTGGGGGGTACACCCGAGATGGCGCCTACTCCCCCCCGCCATGAGGCCCAATCTCTGCATCTGGGGTATGGACAGACGAGATGAGAGAAACGGGAGACGGAGTCACTGAGAGCGACAGGATAAGAGAGTGTAGAGAGAGAAAAAAACGGCTGGACAGCTTGATTCTCCTCTGCCCTCTAGCGGCCGGCGGTGGCTCCTCCTACTGAGGGACCCGGCAACAAGTCCCACCCTCCCTGCTCCTCCCCTAAATGGCGGACAGCATCATGGACAACTGCCACGTACACACACAACAAAACGTAAACAAAACCACAACGTAAAGTCCAGTCCTGGTCCTCTCTCCTTCAATTTGTTATGGTGTAGGATGCAGCAGAGATAAGGAGATCCAGGACTTCCAAACAAAAAAGGCTTAATTTAATTCAGACTCAAAACAGAACATCTAACACCATTAACTTAACGTGAGACCGGACAAAGACAAAGTGAACAAGAGGAACTTAAATACACACTCTGATGACTAACTAAACAAGGGGGACAGGTGACAATGATGACAATTTACTAAACACAGCTGACAGGGACTAAACTAATGAGGGTAACTCTGACAACGGAAAAGTGGCGGGAAACAGAATAAAGGAAAATGTGACAACTGAAACCAGGAAGTGTGGGGGCAAAAACACAACAGAAACAGACCATACCCCCCTCCCGGTAGGTGCATCCTCGCATGGTAAAAATTCCAAAGGGGAGGGGGGTGGGCACCCTGGAGTCCTGGAGGTGGGGGCACTAGAACAGATGGGCCGGGGGACCTCCAGGATGGAGCCGTGGGAGGCCATGGTGGGTCAGAAGTCTTGGGCAGGGCTAGAGCCCTTGGCGGAGTGGGAGCCTTGGAAGGATTGGAAGCCTTGGGAGTGTCAGAAGCCCCACCCACACGTTCCCCACCCACGGGCATATGCCCTCCCCCAAAAAAAATGTTTTGCAGAATTTTGGGATAGTTGAAAGGGCTTGTGGGCGGCTGGAGCGGCGGGCATGTAGGCGGCTGGAGCGGAGGGCTCATAGGCGGCTGGAGCGGAGGGCTCGTGGGCGGCTGGAGTGGAGTCCAGTGGGCATGAAGAAGAGTGCAGTAGGGCTAGAGCGGAGTCCAGAAGGGCTGGAGCAGAGTCCAGGAAACTGGGAGCGGGCATGGGCAAGTCACCAAAGTCAATGAGCCACCGCGCTGTTGGCTCTGGTGTGGAAGCAGCCATCATGGTCGGAGGCGAGGGCTTCTTGGCGGCCCTCCTCTTCCCCATCTTGGGCCCTGGGGCAGGCAGCGCTACATGGGATGGCCCACTGGAGGGATAGGTGGAGGAGACCGGCTGTTGGCGAACTGGCCAACAAGTAGTCTTGCTTGTAATAATGACCATGTTATATTTGAACGATTTAATAATAAAAGCAGTTTTTACATTGAAAACACTGACATGTAGGTCCTGCAGCTGTTGTCGAATTGTGTTTAGCATGTTATGGTTTATAGTGAATGACCACCGCTACAATCATCCAGAAAGTGCAAGGGTTAATATAAAGCTGCCACAATATGATGGGTTTGTGCCTCCGGAGCCTTGTTTTGCCCATGTGTGGCTAGCAACATGGTGAGCTGGATGGTGATAAGAAGGTGCAGTAAATGGTGCTGGTGCTAGAGTGTCAAGAACTTAAACTAGTTTACTAGTTTAACTTTAGCTAACTCTATAGGGAAGCAGCATGACTACTTCACTTTTATTGCTGCAGAGGTGGAAAAGAAGCAAGATCAGCAGATCCAAAAGAAAGGTGAGAGTCTTGGGTGTAATGTGCAACTGTACATACAATGAAGGTAGAGTAAAACATGTTTGCTGCCCCATTGTCTATGACCACTACCAAGGAAGCAGCAGAAGTGTACTAGACATGATCCGTGCATCAGCTTTGATAAAGGGCTGCCTTGCACATACACCCAGGCATAGTGCTCCTCGACAGTCAGGAAAATAATGCTCCAATGGTGGACTGACCCAACCCTCAGTGCCCTCTACAGCAGGTGTTCTATGGTCAGACAGTTAGGCCACACTCAGGTGCTGTATGTGAAATTGCCATTGGTTGTGTGAATTCCAAGTAATGCCATTCGGGCTCTGCAACACCCTAACTATGTTTGATAAACTTGTGCAGAGAGTAAGCAGTTGCTTACTTGTTGCCAGCAGTAACTTTGTTGTGTATTTCGATGAGCCGGTAAACTGATTTCCTTCTATATCCACAAAAAAAAGTTCATATCTTTCTCTCCACTCCTATCACTTCTTGTCACTGTTTCTACCATCCTATCAGAATAAAGGCATCAATGCTAAAACATAACATACCATGGCAACGGTCAGTTAAAAGTCATTGCAAAAAAAAAAATGGTCAGACAATTGAAGTTTTGTAGACGACACTAGCTTCAATAGTTTATCCAATACAATAGTATTGGGACATTTTGAAGTGTTTTATATAACCAAATACTTGTTTGGGGCCAAAGTATATATAGATTATATGTAGTTAAATACACAGTGATACTTTTTTAATTAATTATAGATGAGCTTATAGATGAACTGTGGTTCCTGTACAGTCTTAAATCAATCACAACTGGCCTTGAATTTGAAAAAACTACCATCAAATTCTCACAGACCTTGTCCATACCTCTCAAACTTCCCAATTCAATACAATTATCAAGTTTGTAGTTAACCGTAAAATTCCCTTGCACCTCAATACAGATGAAGGTGCAAGAGAGTGAGAGATGTTGTTATTCAGCACAAATGTGCATCTGCATGGAGGAGATAGTAGACAGATTGACCAATCAATTTTGTAGAAGCAGTTAAACACACACAAACTCTCAATTTGGTCGATAGAGAGATTAGACCTCAGGGAAGGGCTGTATACTAAATTAGATGTCTCAGTATGTACCAACAGCTTGAACACTATAAAAATAGTCTTTCCTCTTTCACAAATAATTTGAAACTTTGCGAAAGACAAAGTTACCAAAGAACAGATTTAACTGTTAAATGTTTCATACCTATCACACTTTTACTTTTCTTAGGGAATGTTTATTTTGAAAGTACATTTCTGTACAGACAACAATGGAATATTTCAATTGTAGTCTATTTGTAAGATATTGAATATTTCCATTATCATCCAGAAAAAAAAAGAAAAAAAATGAGGAAAAACTAAAACTAAATACAGCCTTTACACAGTCTATGTAACACCAGAGTATTTAGTGATGCAATAGGTGATGCACTTTATGACTAGGTAGAGTAAAAAAACAATTGCTCATATCTCAGAAACTTTTTATGGTTAGTAATTAATTTGGTAATTATAATTTGTCATAGTTAGCTAATATTTCTTAATGAGGCTAATCTTGTTCAGGACTTATTGATTACGTAAAAAGGAGCTAGCTTAGTCCTAATTTTGTCATTTCTTACTGATTATTCTTGTTTCCATACTTAGTAGTAGTTGTAGTAGTAGTAGCAGATCTACTAATTTGTCCTGCATTACTTCATGCATGGTTAACGGTTTACCTATTACCGCTTAAACTCCGGGACCATTTTTTGGGATTTCTGCCTGGATTTGGCCTACCCAAATTGAAAAGCTTCTCATACACACATTTCAAAATTTTGGTGTCATTTTACAGGAAACACTTTGAAGTTACATAAAACATTGCTAAATGTATATGTTGTCAAAGCTGTAATAACCTCCCAAAAAAGTAGGCGCTTTTTGAGTTTTTTTTTTTTTTAATAAAAATAAAAAATTATTTAACCGGCAGGGTGCTAGAGCACACAGGGCCTGAGTTACACACTTTCAAAAATGAATTACTTAAAACAAATCAAAAAGCGCCTTTTTTATAACAGCTTAGACATATACTTACATGTTTATCACTTTTAGTAGTGTTTTATGTAACTTCTAAAGGTTTCCTGTAAAATGACACTAAAGTTTTGAACTTAGACCACTGTATGTGTGTATGGGAGGCTTTTCAATTTGGGTAGGCCAAATCCAGGCGGAAATGGTACCAGAGTAATTTAGTGTAAATACATTACTGTGTCTAAAACAAAACTAATTTAGAAAGTAAGTAGAGACTCTAAGCTTTCAAATGGTACTGTTAGGGGTTAACAGCTTATGACCCAGGACCAGTAGTGAAGTAATGAAGACAGAGTCAGGATTGCAATTAATTAAAAGAAAAATTTACTTAGAATAGTTTGCAGTTTCAAGAGCAGAAGCCAGCTTTAAGTCTAACAAAGGAGTTCGTAGGCCACGCTCCCTCTCTCACCGTCTCGTTGCCTCGCCCTATCGTACATACAATTGTCCAAACAGTTATACTGTTTTCAAGGTCTTATCCACGTCATTACTGCAATGTGGATGCTTCTGATTGGCTCAGAGACAATGCACAGTCATGTTAAATTTCCACTCGAGTCAGTTGATCTGATGCACGTTTCCACTGACGTGTCACTTGTTGACGCTTTCACCCCAGAATTAGGCCCGTAGTGACCTTCCAGATCTGGAGCAGGCGCCAGCTTGCCCAGAACAACAATTCCACCCATTTCTTAGGGTGCCCATTGTACACCATTCTGATCTGTAACATAGAATATTGCGCACATACACAGTCTCTCCAAGGTTGGAGCTGATTAAGCTCCAGTTCTAACCAAAACGTACTGATAACGTGCTTTCTTTCAGTGAGAGGGACACACAATAGTACAGGCAATATTCATCTTGAGTCTTTAGTGTTTCAGTAAAAGGAAATATAAAATGAATAAAACATAATAAATTAAATGAAAGACAAATCCATATTTCATTCTCTCATGGAAACAAGAAACATAAAGCAAAATCATAACTGGAAAGAATCATTATAATAATAGAGCAAGATAAATATCGATTAAGGATTTGATTATGAAGTTAATTAGGATATATGTATATACAGGTATGTATATACATTGAAGCGGCAGTGGATTTCAGAATCCCCCCTTCAGTACCACATATGACATCATAGCTCCTCCACAGACATTTAAAATTGAAAGTATACATGACGATGTCATTCTGGACCCTGTACAGGGTCCAGATATTTTAAGTGGTTAATGATGCACCATAGTTATAAAGTGTTTCCAAATGGTTATTTTTTTAGAACTGTTTACTGCAGAGTTCTTTGGGAAGAGTTATTTTTTCTTCATGGTGTTGTTGTGAAAACACTCTTTTAGAACCTTTATTTTCAAGACTGTAGGGAATAACAGCAATTAGACTTTTGATTCTAAACCTTATACTTTAGTTGATATACATAATAAACAACTAAGCAGAAAGCAAATGACAATTTCCCCACATAACAACTAGCTTCAGTCTCTCCTATTAAAGTATATGCACACTTGCCATTATGTATAGGCCTACATTTTTGCAAAATCTTAGTAATTTGCACAGAACTATATTCACAAAACGGTGCCTGTAAACATATGAGAGGTAGGCTGTGTGTGATGAACTTCAGTGCTGAAATAGACAAGATTAATCCGTTTTTTTTTTTTTTTTTTTTTTTTTTTTGCATTATGGCATTTATCCTCAAACATGAAAGGGATGAATTCACAAGCTTAACTTCGCCAACACCGCATTTTATTTGCAGACAAAGAAACCAAGTTTTAGAGTATTCTTGTGAGCTGCATTTTTCCAGCACAATCTTGCTCATCATTTTACTAAGAGGCGTCAAAAGAACATCTTGGATTATTACTGTGTAAGAAGAGAGATCCTTTTTTAAATAATCCTCCTAATCTGTAAACACGCTGGAATCCTTTCAATTCAATTGCTCTTAGACAAGAAATCCCCCAAATCATCTTACTGCCAAACAGTGTCTTAAGCTAAACTAGGTCGTTTCCCTTAATTCGCTCATTACGCAAACCTTTTTATTTATTTTCAACAACCTTAAACCACAATTCTAAAATAAGAACCAAAATCTGAAGCAGAGAATGTGAAGCCATTGTGAGAATTACCAGGAAGCATGGGAAGTCAATCAGGAAATATCCATTTACTGGGAAACATGTGCAAACCTAATGAATATTTTAATCGCAATAGCACAATCCGTTCATACAGACGTACACAAATTAGAGACACTCAACATCTGGCGTTTTATCAAGACAGGCTCATTTTCTCAAGAAACATCAATGATATTCTATACAACTACCCTTCAGCTCATGTTAAAAGATATGGGGAGTGAATTCACTAAAGGATTCACTAAAATAATATAAGATAATTCATGTCTTATAACCACCAATACCATTTAACCAGGTAGGTGATGACCTGTAAACCATGAATATAAAAAAGGTTATTTTAAGCACAAAGATGTCCACATGTATTATAGAGTTTCACAAAATGTACTTCAATTTAAAGGTAGGATAGGCAATTTCAGAGCGGCTAGAAATAGCCAGCTAGCTTTGAAAGATCCCACCCTCCCTTCATAGTGCCATCCAAAACCAGATAGCAAGTAACTGATGAAACAATGTTGAGATTTCATTGAATCAGCATTACGTTATGATGGATCCTAAATCATCAATGTTGAATCAATATTGAAATTAACAAAAATAATCTATAGTAATATTGCTGAATCAGTGTTACACTATGATGTTGATTCTACATCACTGTTGTTGAATCAACACTGAAATGATCAAAAATAAACTTTGGAAATGTTGTTTGATCAAGTTGAACAAGCCTACTGTGAATAAGCCCCAGCTGTTGACTTTCATAATAATTTTAATTCAATCCAACATACTTTAAACATTGAAATTTAAATCGCAACCAAAATGATGATTTGGATCAAAACTCAACATTGTATCAATGTCACCGTGCTATCTGGGAAGCACACAACAGAGTTTGCAAAGTGTGACGAGACAAGAGACGGCATTAAATGATCTCATGTCTCGGCTTGGACCGAATGCAACGATTAGACAATCATTTTTTGATTCCGAGTCTTCCACAGAAGTTAAACCTACATGTTGTAATATTTTGACCACTTTTATTATTGATGTCTAGCAGGATGTAAAAAGTGTTTCAAACAGTATAACAAAAATGGTAACACTT
The DNA here is from genome assembly GCF_024679245.1 of Pseudorasbora parva. Classification (NCBI taxonomy): domain Eukaryota; kingdom Metazoa; phylum Chordata; class Actinopteri; order Cypriniformes; family Gobionidae; genus Pseudorasbora; species Pseudorasbora parva. The sequence goes on from NC_090178.1 coordinate 47,579,751, forward strand.
TACAATACGGGTACACTAATATACATTAATTCATGCTTAATTAATGCACAGATAATGAGTTAATGTATTACTAATGGTTAACTAACCCATTTATTAATGATTATTGCATCAGCAACTAATTAAGATTCTACATGATTAATAGATTAAGTAATCATTAAATTGTTATTATTTAAATATGTCATAATGTATTAATTCCTTAAAGGAGGGGTGAAACACTCAGTTTCAGTCAATCTCTCAATCTCATGTCAATCTTGAGTACCTATAGAGTAGTATTGCATCCTTCATATCTCCGAAAAGTCTTTAGTTTTATTATATTTATAAAAGAAATATGGGCTGTACCGAGTCTTTCCGGAAAAAACCGAGCGCCTGGAGGCGTATCGTGTGGGCGGAGCTAAAGAATGACGAGCGCAAATCGGTGACGTCCTCAAGTGTGGAGAGACACCCATTGCTATCGATCTCGATTCTCAGCTAATAGATATATGATTCAGGCTGAAATAAATTGAACAGGTGAAACAGCAACAGCAGGACGTCCGTCTCTGTGGTATGGACTGTATTTAGTGGCCTGTCAACATTTGTGTGTGTTTACTCGCAGTTTATGAGGACATGATTCGGTTTATGGACTATTGTATAACCTTAGCAGTTAAACCGTTAGCACATTTGAATGACGAAGCACGCGATCGTGTCGTTTACTCATGTTTACTCACGTGACGATAGCCAAGAGCACAGACATTTGAAGCAGTTTTACTCACCCGCTGCTTCCAAAGCAGGAAATGCTTGTGCATTCACAACGGAATGCTGTGCTGAAGCGTTGAAGTCGCTCGGCATCACCCATAGGAATAAAGTGGAGTGCGGCGCGACCATAGGGCATGTCAGAAGTGTTCACGGATGACTGGATCTGCACCTTGAGCGAGTGTTTATGGGGCGTGCATTTCCTCTCTCGCTCTAGTCACGCGTGCTCTCACCCTACCGGGAGAAGAGCCCGTACGGCCCATACAAGGACCTTCCGATCTATTAACGTCAAACCGACCCATACTCGAAAAAAACTCTCCGAAACTTGTGAGAAACCGGAAGGAGTATTTTTGACACAGAAATACTCCATCAAACGTCCAACATTAGTTTTTGAAACTTTGTCTATGTTTAGGATGGGAATCCAAGTCTTTAACAGCGTAAAAAGCTCAGTATGCATGAAACAGCATTTCACCCCCCCCCCCCTTTAATAACATAATATATTAACTAATAATTTAAATGAAGTGTTAATTACAACAACGGGTCAAAGCCATACATTTCAACTTCCAGTTGTCTGCTTTAATTAAACATTTGCTAATGATTTATAAAAGTGTCATTATGTTATGACTTTACTTGTTGGGGCACATGACTAATAACTAACTTATTAAGTAATATGTAATTGAGGATATGGGTTTTTAATTAATTTTGAATTAGTTAATAGTCATGTGCCCCAACAAGTAAAGTAAAGACACAAGGACTGGAAAGTATGTAAAAACAGTTTATATTGGTTAAAGATATAATATAAACTGGGATCCACACCTTTAAAGTCAAGGTATGTTTAACATACTATCAACGTTCAATGCATAAAACAAGCAACAATACACTTGAGAAGCATTTCAACTTACACACACAGCAGACACCCCCTGTTGTTTCGTTCCTCTTCCTCTCAGAGCAATCTACAGTATGGGGTAACACATTTGGCAACATTCCCGTTTACTTTTAAAAGAGCCAGATAGGAAATTATGTCACAGCCTTTTGAATTTCCTGACAAATTCACCATTTGAAATTATACTTTAAATATTAACAATATTACATTATTAAATAAGAGAAGCACTAGAGGCTGTATGGTTAGGCATGCAATAATGTGTGTCACACATACTCTCTGTGGCACAATGCCAGCAAAATATACTTTACTATCAAAATATTGAATATAAAAGATATTGCGTCCTTTTAAGTGCATGTAAAGGAGCGTTGGTAGAAAGTTTCCTCTGTGGTACTTAACTCCTATGGATGGTAGCATGGCAGATGGTACACTTCCCCTGCAGGGCCAGGGTTATATGCACAGATACAGAGTGTGATCCTCTTACGCCTGCTGAAGCTCTCATCTTCCTACACGGATCGCTCGGTTAACACAAGCAACCTCTCAGTGCTGTGGTCTCTTGCCAAATCTCGCCTCTTTCAATTGACGTTCTTTTCTTTCAGATTTTCTTTATAGAAAGAACTTGTTGCAGTTTGCTGTAATGTATTTGGTTCAAGAGACAATCACTATTGTTTTGTCTGGTGTACAGTTTCTGAGCTCTTTAAGTTGTAATCCATGGGGAACAGAGCCGTATACAGACATTTTGAGGGGCAGTGGCCCAAACCAAAAAAAGGGGCACTATAAGGGGATCGAGTATCATCTTAATATAGAGAATGAATAACAAACCTTTTATAATCATAATGTAAATACAATTGTTAGGTAATAGTGGTAATTAAATTTATGTTGTTGTAATTATTCTTCCAAAAAGTTGATTCTGGGCTAATTTGATCTCTTTTTTCTTTTTATTTTTTATTGGAGATTTAAGTAGCAAATCACTAAAATTATTGAATATATTTTAAGACAAATGTCTTGTTTTTGATTTATGTAAATCATACGCAACTGTTTTTTTTAATAATAGAATATGTAAAAGTATGGTATTTGGGGTAAAAGGCATATTTAACATGATAATAAACAGCTGACTGACTTCCATTTGTTGACATGACATAGTTAAGATTCAGCCGATAAATATCTTAAGTTGGGTGTCCATCTTAGAGGTAACATCATATTTATAATAAAAAATATGATAATAATCATATCATATAATACAAATATATTTAGTTATTACAATGATACAACGTTATTAAATTATTATGGGATCTCATTCATTCAATGTTTTTAGATTATTTACTTCAAAATTTGTTTCTGTATTTAAAGAAATATTTTTATATTAACCTTTTTATATTTACTGAACAATAATTCATTATTTATTTTATTCATCAAAATAAACAGAAAATGCTGCAAACGTTGCTAGAGATTAGTATGAACTTTTTTCGAAAAATGAGTACATTTTTCTTAGGGTGTGTTTTAGCCCCATTGTACCCTGATTCAACTCATTTATATTTATAATAGCCTTTATTTTTAATTGTTTTTGGTTTTAATTATTGGCTTATTCTGGTTAGTAAACGTGAATATCACTCAGTAAGTGCCATAATTGATGAGGATAAAACTTTCACTTTAGAATAGGGGGTCAAATTTGCTTTATTACACTATTTTACCCATTTATAATGTCAAAATCTGCAGTAATGAAACATAACTAATAGCTTATTGTTCACCCTTAAAAGTGCCCTAGAATGAGTTGAGACAATATGTTAAATTGTTCTCTGATATCTACATAGAGGGTACGTGGCTTATTTAAGGGCAAAAAATGTCCAGGTACAGTTTTACATGTCCATATACAACCCTTTAAATTGTCCCTAGGATGCAGTGCTCTGTTGTTGCCTTATTTGGAAGAGTCATTAATATTAAAACACAGCTTACAGTTCACACCTCACAGCATTCCAGTTGTTCAGCAAAGCGGCTCATGTGTCCTGACCGTCCTGACTGAACACAGACCGACTGAATGACACTTTAAGCAGAACATCTCAAATGGAGATTGATAAAATAGAGCCTACATGTTTATTGAACAGTCAATACGTGGATAAAATCGCTACTTACTGCTTGCAGGAATATAGTTGTAATTGCCACTTTCTTCAGTTTAAGACGCTGAGCGAAGCTTTCTTGAAATGGGCCAAACAAACAAACGATCTTGAATTAAATTGTTGTGGTATCCGATTATAAACATCAACCATGACTGTTGACATTTTTTATCTGTGGGAAGGGTAGAAAAGTCCTCACGTCTCCTGCACAGCCTGGAACATAACGTGTGTGTCCATGAGCTGCCGTTTTCGCTATCCTGTTTGCCTGCAGTCCCGATGATTCTGATCCGTCAGTTCCGCCTGACAATGAACATGTTTGGACAGATGCAAATGTTGGGAGCTTATTTTTCCGTGGTGTTTTTCATTCACCAGATTTACATAAGAAGGAGGAGGCAATGATGTTTGAGATTCACAGTATGTGATGTCCATGTACTGAACTCTTATTATTTATTATGGCAAGGTTGTAAGCACAGTTTCATCTCAGGACTATTCCGATTTTAAACTGAATATTGGCGCCCGTAATGCACTCTACATAACTGTTTTCACTGTCATGCCGCGGATGCGCGTGGCGTTTGTGTTATGTGTCATCCGCGGGGCTGGGTGGCATTTTCTCTGCCTCTGCACACTAGAAGCGTGTCTGTCGCGGCACTGCTGCTGCTGCTATTGATGCGGAGGGAAGCCCTATTCTTAATGTTAAACATAAATAGCCTACTGATACAGCAAAGACAACTTCGGCAGTAGCCTATTAACCACATATCTATGGTATTGACGGCAAAATAGGCTACAGAATATTTCATTCTGTATTGACAGCAATATTTCAAAATCGATCATTGTCATTTTTTTTATTATTACAACTAGTCCTATATCTGCATTTATGTTAACCTACAGACTTTCAAACATGAAAATGTCATTTATTAATATGTATTCGTGTCAAAATGATACATCTTTTCCTATTCTATTTTGCCTGGAGACGCTTCCAACACGCTCGCGTGAAAACTAAAACTAGGCACTCTTCTTTTTCTAGCATGCACGCGTTTTCCGCGCGTCACGCAGGCACTCCAACCTGTTAACATGGGAGCTGAAACAAAAACGGACACGCCACACAGCCGAGACGCTCACAGCACGATTGCGTGTCCCCGGATTTGATTAACCAACTTGTTGATAATAGTTGGGCATAGCCTGTAGGCTGAGTTGCATACATAGAAAAATCGTATTTATATATATATATATATATATATATATATATATATATATATATATATATATATATATATATATATATATATATATATATATATATATATATATATATATATAATTTTTTCATGTTGCAATTAATTGAAGTTTTATCACGATATACGATATTATCACGATTTTGAAATAAGTTGCAAAAAAAAGTGTTGCCATAGCATAACAGCTTTAAGAACTATTTTTGTAATAACAAAAATAATTTGCACCAAAAATATATACAGCTCTGGAAAAAAAATTAAGAGACCACTTAACATTGAGAAATCAATGAGAAATCAATGTTAAGTGGTCTCTTGATTTTTTTCAGGGCTGTAAAAGTACAATTTTCAAACAGATTAAAGTGCAAAAGAATTAGGCTATAAACGACAACAGGTAGGCTAACAAATTACAATAAGGTCTCATTATTTAATGCATTAACTAAGATTGAGCAATAGCTACATTTGGTACAGAAAGCATGTTTTTGGTAATGTTAGTTAAGAAATACTGATCATTGTTAGTTTTATCTTAGGTCCATTAAAAAAGCTATTTTGATTTTGATTTTAATGTCATTTAACAGTAACTAAGAAATTAACATTACTTAGAATGATTAATTCTTTATAAGTATTTTTTATTGTCAGTTTGGTAATAATGAATTAACATGTTAACTAATGAAGTCGTATGTCACAAAGTTTTACTGAACAATAACAAATAATCAGAACAGTTCTAATCATTAGGGCGTGTTGTAGTCCAGATTAAAACATAAACATGTTTAAGTTTGAAAATAAAAAGCCTATTAAGTCTTTAAGTATTAAGTATTTGGTGCTGTGATGAACAGCAATGAGATAACAAAAAACGAATGGATGTTTTAAAAACTACATGCATTTTTGTTTGTTTGCGGGGTTTCCGGGGTAACCGCAGCATTCTGCAGTTCATCAGCGCCCTCTGCTGTCACTGAGCGGCGCTTCAGCAGCGCGTCTCCTTCACTCGTTCATGTGCTTCTCATTTGCACCTGAGCACGTCCCTTTGACGCAGAATACAGCGGTGTTGAGCATTTATACGGTTGATGGACAAGTATTCTTAAATGCATTATAAAAAAATTATTAATTGTTAATAAATTATTATTTACAATATTTTAAAGTGCCCACGATAACAATATCGTGCATATTCATTATCGTGATAAATCGCATTATCGAAAATCGGCACGTCTATATATATATATATATGTGTGTGTGTGTGTGTGTGTGTGTGTGTGTGTGTGTGTGTGTGTGTGTGTGTGTGTGTGTGTGTGTGTGTGTGTGTGTGTGTGTGTGTGTGTGTGTGTGCGTGTGTGTGCGTGTGTGATATATGCCGGTGCAAGCTGCTTTCACTTAGGACAGCTCAAACACTGCAACAATGTATCATGTCTCAGGTGTCATGTCTCACTTGTGATCACATCACCCAAGATGGGTGTTAATGTCAGGTGTGGGGCCAAAAACATTCCTTTCTTGTATTAATCAATATAGGCGAGACTACCAAGGAATTGTGTGTAACTGACAAGCGATGTTGCAGGCCTCCTACTTGTCCTTATCCTTCTGAGGTGTTTGCCCTTCAACAATGAGCCAAATGCTTATAAATTTAGCACATCTCACCCTTCGCCAGATGACGTCCTACAAAATATTTCTTGAAATACAACCTTAGCTCACTAGCCCAGGCAGGCTTGTTATTCTGCCAATTGTAAGAAAGAAAGAAAGAAAGAAAGAAAGAAAGAAAGAAAGAAAGAAAGAAAGAAAGAAAGAAAATTGCCACAGAAAAGACTCATATAATGCCTATGCTACACTGCATACTGAATTACTTTCAATTGAAGCTTTGGATCAAACAAACAGAAAATCAGTACCTACATACAAATATGGGGCCAAACACACTTTTCTTAAGTTAATTAAATGTCAAATTAAAAGTTTTACATTCCAGTACATTTTACATCATTAGGTTTTCATAACCACTCATGTGTTAAAGTACACTTAGTTTGATGTGTTGACTAACATACTAAAGCTCATGTACTGTACCTTTTAAATTTAATTTACATTTTATTTTAAATTAGTATGAACACATTTTAAAGGCACTAAAACTTCATCAATGTAAATTTATGATACAGGTTAATGAAAGCTTTAGCATAAGTTCTGCCAGGAAGACTTTCACGTCACTTCAACTTTGTACCTATCCAATCACATTCTTATGGTGTATAAAAGATCAGTGCTTACTCATGTTTCAGTTCGCAGATGCTGACGCCCATCCCTACTTCACCCCACCACCACCAGGATGGTCCCTTCCATACCTCACGTGGGGGTCGTCTGCGCCTCTGCATTCGTCTTCAGGCAGGATATGCAGAGTCCGGACCCTCTGATTGTGAGCTACGGACGGGGCCTATGCCAAAGTACTTTATTGCTTGCAGGATTATTAATAAATGGATAATTGTTACAAGTATTTATTCTCCCGAGTCTTTCTGGCAGAACTTATGTTTCAATAGAAATTATATCAAATTGTATTTTACCATAAATGCTTGTCAGTACAATTGTATATAGCCATATACAACTATAACCATATTGCTATATACAATAGATGTAATAATGAAATTACAGATACATATTTCCTTGAGAGTGGGACTTAAGTGCAACTAATTGAATTTAAAATAAATATAAGCTACACTATAATTTCTATAGTATAATAATACCATGGGGGTAGGTTTAGGGGGGGATGCTAGGTACTAGTCCCAATCAATATTTTAAGTTGGCAAAAATGTCCCCACCAATTTTAGCGAACTCCTTCGTGCTGCTATATGGATCGATTCTGACGGCCAGGACGAAACAAATGAAATGGTTGCCAGTCCCTTGAAATACGAAATCGTCCCTTATTTACGAGCAAAATGACGCGTCCCGTGATTGCGTTTTAGCGGCTTTACTGCCATAGCGGGTCACGATGAACCTAAGGCGAGCTGCAGACTGTCTGACTTAAAGCATGCAATGACAGACACATCCGTGAGCTAAGGGTAGGCCTATTGTTTTTTTTTAATGGATAATGTATTCATATATTATTCCATACATTATCAGAGCTTATCAGACTTATTTTTCTAGACATTAGACCAGTTAATTAATAGATTATAGCCTAATTAATGTTATTATTTAAAATCTGTCATAAGTTCCTCATCCTCAAGTTGTTCCAAACCTGTATGCATTTCTTTATGTTGAATACATAGGAAGACACATTCCTAGCATGGAAGTAAATGGTGCCCGACAAATCAGCCTGGTTACAAACTTTCTTCAAAATATCTTGTTTTGTGTTCAGCAGAAGAATGAAACTCATACAGGTTTGGAACATCATGAGGCAGAGTAAATGGTGACAGAATTTTCATTTTGGGGTGAACTATCCCTTTAAAGTGCACCAATATAGGCTACTAAAGAGTTAATAATAATATAATAAAATAACCAAATGTAAAATAATATAAAATGTGTTCTGTTGCAAGTTTACATACTTGATTATTTATTGTTGAGCTGTTGTCATTGTTTAATTGTCACTCTTATCACTCTTATATTGCCAAGTTCATCAATAATTTTCAAAAACAGATTCTGGAACTGATTTGGGGAAAAAATCACAAAATAACTCATTTTCAAAATAAAAAGTGATTGTGGACTGGATATTTTTTGATATTTTATCTATGATATATATATATATATATATATATATATATATATATATATATATATATATATTTTTTTTTTTTTTTTTTTTTTTTTTTAAGCACAGTCTAAAGGGTTAATGGTGCCACCAGGTTATCAACTGTAAAAATTACACATTTTACCTCTTCCCAAATGGGAAAACCACCAACAACCAAGAATTTGTGATTATATGGTGTCATGGCTTTCCAATCAAAAAATGTAGCTATAATGGAAGTCAATGGGGCAAAAACAGCCACGAACTGTAAATGAGGGAGGAAAAAATGTGATCCTGTACAAAAACTAACAATGCATCAAAGCTAAAGTTGTTACTAATCGTGACATGCCCAATACTGTGATAAGAGGTAAAACAATATCCAGTCTACAATCACTTTTCATATTGAAAATAAGTCATTTTGTGTGTGTGTGTGTGTGTGTGTGTGTGTGTGTGTGTGTGTGTGTGTGTGTGTGTGTGTGTGTGTGTGTGTGTGTGTGTGTGTGTGTGTGTGTGTGTGTGTGTGTGTGTGTGTGTGTGCGTGTGTGTTTTTTTAATCAGTTTTGAAAATCATTTATGAACTTGAAAATTAAAGAGTATTTTGTTTTGTTATTATTTTGGTCCTGGATAATTTGAACTGAAGAGCGTCATAAATTAATAGACGTATTAATAAACTATGGTGCATTTCCATACTCAGTAACATAAATAATAGACTATATAATCTGGGCAAACCTGGTGGGATGTCCCCATCAAAGCTGAGACCAAACCTACGCCCTTGAATAATACCAACAATAAAATGACACAGCACACTCTTTACTAGAAACATCTTAATTTGATTTTGTTCACTAAAGCAAGAGTTTTTAATTAGTGCACATTTGAAAACGGGTTTTGCTTCTGTGTTATTTTTCATTGTATGTGATACTGCTAAAGGTTAATGCCATACAATGCAAAAAAGTTAGTTATAACCTGCAAAATCACAGCACTCAGCCAGCAGAAATGCTGTAGGGTGGTGAAGTGAAGTTTACAAGGCTTCGAAGTTAAAGGGGTTACTGCACTTTTCCATTGCATCATGGATTTCTATCAGTTGTTTTTATGACCTCCGCTTCGTTTAGACTTTCAGTAGCCATTTACCAGAGTGTGCATCATTATTCCATTTTGCTCAATCACTTTATAACCCTCACTAAAGTTTTAAGAGAGCAGTCTCTTCTCTGATTAACTATCCACAGACTGGTTTTAATATGGTAGAAGGATGCAGAGATCAAGGTATATCCACTTCATAAGTACGGTTAGCGCCACGCTTTTCCATTTCACTTGCCATTATAGGTAAAAGCTTGTTAATATGTAAATTTGCGCTATAAGGGTATCTTCCTGTCATTAGGGAGTCATCAAACATTCCTTCCACATTATGCTAATGAAGCATGGAAATGACAAAAGCAAGTGAAACAACATTAAGTTAGAATAGAGGCAGAGTGCACAGCTTCACTTAATGTGACACGGACTAGTTTGCAAATGACACAATCATGGTCTGTAGACGTATTGGTTTTTGAGATGAACAAGTTCAGTTGACCCACTGTAATGCAATGTTTGTATTATTTCTAAGCTGATTAAATGACTCATTAGAGAAATGCATTAGAGAAAGTCATTCTTTATTAGTAGTGCCTGCTGGGAGAGTATCTAAACACCTTAAATGCCAGGGTGCAGTGATCTTTTCTGAGGTGAGAGGGACAGATTAGATTAGAAAAACATCTGACCATTGTCCACATCTTAAAGTCCCCACAATTCAACATTTAAGTTGGTTGGCTTTTAGTATGTTAGCCGTACTGTTATCTATAAGCTAGTGTGCTCCAAAACAATTACACAATTCACACGTAGAAGCATGCACAATTTACAGTCTCTCATTTCCGCTATTATGGATAAATGATTTTGATGACATCACTCTGCACTTCAGCTTCTCATCAGATTTTCAGTTCAATCAAATGCTATATATAATCTAAAGCCCCACTCCTATATTATAATCAGATGCTGAAGCTGCAGCTGAAATCATTCACTTGCTCACACATTTACTGTTTTCTACATGGTGAATGACTGTATGTACTGTGTATATCTGCGTATATAAGGGATAGGGAGCGACTCAAGCGCACTATATAGGGGATAGGGAACGACTCAGACAGTGCACTATATAGGGGATAGGGAACGCTCAGACAGTGCACTATATAGGGGATAGGGAACGACTCAGACAGTGCACTATATAGGGGATAGGGAACGCTCAGACAGTGCACTATATAGGGGATAGGGAACGCTCAGACAGTGCACTATATAGGGGATAGTGAGCGATTCAGACAGTGCACTATATAGGGGATAGTGAGCGATTCAGACATTGCACTATATAGGGGATAGGGAACGCTCAGACATTGCACTATATAGGGGATAGTGAGCGATTCAGACAGTGCACTATATAGGGGATAGGGAACAATTCAGAAAGTGCACTATATAGGGGATAGTGAGCTATTCAGACAGTGCACTATATAGGGGATAGTGAGCGACTCAGACAGTGCACTATATAGGGGATAGGGAACAATTCAGAAAGTGCACTATATAGCGGATAGTGAGCGATTCAGTCAGTGCACTATATAGGGAATAGGGAGCGATTCAGAAAGTGCACTATATAGGGGATAGTGAGCTATTCAGACAGTGCACTATATAGGGGATAGTGAGCGACTCAGACAGTGCACTATATAGGGAATAGGGAGCGATTCAGAAAGTGCACTATATAGGGGATAGTGAGCGATTCAGACAGTGCACTATATAGGGGATAGTGAGCGATTCAGACACTGCACTATATAGGGGATAGTGAGCAATTCAGACAGTGCACTATATAGGGGATAGGGAGCGACTCAGACAGTGCACTATATAGGGGATAGAGAACGATCAGACATTGCACTATATAGGGATAGAGAACGATCAGACAGTGCACTATATAGGGGATAGAGAACGATCAGACAGTGCACTATATAGGGGATAGAGAACGATCAGACATTGCACTATATAGGGGATAGGGAACGATCAGACAGTGCACTATATAGGGGATAGAGAACGATCAGACATAGCACTATATAGGGGATAGGGAACGATCAGACATTGCACTATATAGGGGATAGAGAACGATCAGACAGTGCACTATATAGGGGATAGAGAACGATCAGACAGTGCTCTATATAGGGGATAGGGAGCGATTCAAACAGTGCACTATACAGGGGATAGAGAACGATCAGACAGTGCTCTATATAGGGGATAGGGAACGATCAGACAGTGCACTATATAGGGGATAGAGAACGATCAGACATTGCACTATATAGGGGATAGGGAACGATCACACATTGCACTATATAGGGGATAGAGAACGATCAGACAGTGCACTATATAGGGGATAGAGAACGATCAGACATTGCACTATATAGGGGATAGAGAACGATCAGACAGTGCACTATACAGGGGATAGAGAACGATCAGACAGTGCGCTATATAGGGGATAGAGAACGATCAGACAGTGCACTATAGGGGATAGAGAACGATCAGACAGTGCTCTATATAGGGGATAGAGAACGATCAGACAGTGCGCTATATAGGGGATAGAGAACGATCAGACAGTGCGCTATATAGGGGATAGAGAACGATCAGACAGTGCGCTATATAGGGGATAGAGAACGATCAGACAGTGCACTATAGGGGATAGAGAACGATCAGACAGTGCTCTATATAGGGGATAGGGAACGATCAGACAGTGCGCTATATAGGGGATAGAGAACGATCAGACAGTGCACTATAGGGGATAGAGAACGATCAGACAGTGCTCTATATAGGGGATAGGGAACGATCAGACAGTGCACTATATAGGGGATAGAGAACGATCAGACAGTGCACTATATAGGGGATAGGGAGCGATTCAGACAGTGCACTATACAGGGGATAGGGAACGATCAGACAGTGCGCTATATAGGGGATAGAGAACGATCAGACAGTGCTCTATATAGGGGATAGGGAACGATCAGACAGTGCGCTATATAGGGGATAGAGAACGATCAGACAGTGCACTATATAGGGGATAGGGAACGATCAGACAGTGCTCTATATAGGGGATAGGGAACGATCAGACAGTGCACTATATAGGGGATAGAGAACGATCAGACAGTGCACTATATAGGGGATAGGGAGCGATTCAGACAGTGCACTATACAGGGGATAGGGAACAATTCATTTTTTAGAAAAAATTACCAAGCATTGGTAAAGCATTTGATTTTGATCAACAAACAATCAAACAAATAAAAATGTGTATATATATATATATATATATATATATATATATATATATATATATATATATATATATATATATATATATATATATATATATATATATATATATATATATATTCCATAATATCTTTTTTTAAATCCTTATCATCTACATTATTTTATAATTACATGAAATGAGCCAAAGTGTAATATATGAAATTCCTACAATATACCAAAAGCCAGTTTTCTTCAAAGCGGAGTAAAAAAAGAAAGCTTTAAAATAATCACTATAATGGTGACTAAAAACAAACAAATGATAATAAAACCATATCAATGCACCCCTTGGAACATGGTTAACATGCAAATCTAATTAGTAATACATTGTAAAAATTATACCAATCTTGCAGTTGGTCTCTTATGTGTGACAGTTCGTTCATGAGACTGTATGAATGCAGCAGTTCACTCCGGCCAGTCCAGAAAAGCACACCATTTTAAAAAATCGAGATTAATTAACACAAATGTCTGGCCCAAAAAAGAATACATTGCATGTGACAATAGAGCAACCTCAGGTTGAGTAAAGACTGTATTTTCACTTTTTTACTGAACCTGCTGTGCCCCGCCCCCTGCTGCCCCAGCCCAGCTCTCACTTCACCTTATGCCACAAAACTATTTTTTTCTAATAGTAATTAGTAGGCCTACACTTTTAACCACTAATAAGCAAAAACAAAATATTATAATAATAATATTATTTACTAGACATACACAAACTAAGTGCATGAAACGTTGCATGGTGGAATGACAAAGAAAACGTTTACAATGACAAAGTTTCCCCATTTAGCCAGGTTGAAAAAATGCTAGCCTGGAGTCTCAGTGAGAGGGTGTTCTCTCTACAGCAATGTTTCTCAACATGTTTAGTTGTGAGATCAGTCTTGACATTTAGGCTACTACATATCTATATGGTTCTGAGTGGGTCAGTATCTGCGGTCAGATTATATGTTGTAAGGCTATATGTCAGTGTCATTTTCGTTGCTTTTTACGAAGTAAAAAAGTCTCTCTCACCTTAGAAAACCAACTTTCATGTCCTGTCAGCCGTTATACTGTACTCAAAGCACACACACTTTAACTGCATGCGCAAACGCTGGCTATCACTTCATATAAGCTCAAGAGAAACTATGATCATGCAATCTAGATATAAAAGTAAAGTAGCAATAAATCACGTAACTGGCACGCCGTGAGGAAGTCTGAGCTGGGAAGGATTTGCATGCAGGTATGATGTTTATTCTGTTCATCGGGGCAGTTTTCATGTTTTATTACAGTTTGTGCCTGTTGCTTGAACACTATAGACCCATGCTTAGACTAAAGTAACACAACTTGAAGCTTTTGTTACCATACCTCAAACACTTGTACCCATATCTTAAACAAAAATGCTGCTTTGCACTCTAGTGGCAATTCTGCAACAAACCTATGCCTTTATGCAACACACTTGGTCCTGCATACTACACTCTATTTCATACATAAGACACTTCGTTCAAAAATGAAATTTCAGGGTGCCATTTGGAAAACACAAAATACAACACACAGCGTGCAGTTGCAACCACTCAAATACATACCTGAAGGCACTTACTTGCAAAACTGAACACCTATCAGCCAACCACAAATAGGCCTCAGTTAAGCCATTTTGAGAACTTTGCAAGCAATGAGAGAGAGAGAGAGAGAGAGAGAGAGAGAGAGAGAGAGAGAGAGAGAGAGAGAGATTTTGATTTTTCAAAAAACTTATAAAACCATTAAAATTCAAATATAAATCACATCATGTTTCAAGAAAATTTCATTTCATTTCCAAATACAGAAATACACAATGCCCCTCTTTTTTAAACACTTCTAAACAATTTGTAGCTTTATACAAATTAAAATCTATTAAAGTCTAGATTTAATCATAGCTATAAACATCATTACAACATTAATAATCACCTTTTTGCTCAATTTTTCTCTTTCTACTAACATATATACTAACATATATTGCCATTTTTGCCTTTCCTATAATACAATTAATCAGTTGGCATTCATATTGTCTACTTTGGATATATTTAAAACCAAAAATAAAAACTTACTGTACACCACAGGAAACATGCACGCGCGCCCTCGGATCAGTCGGACGTAGTGGTGTACAAGAGGTAAAAACGATATAAATACTGTTCGTTTTCTCACACAAACGGCTCGTTTCGTGTCTTTGGCCATCAACGTGCATTACGATGGGGGATTGTTTAATTTGGACTTCTCTGTGTATGCTCTTTGAGGTGGTGACCATAGACCTGCATTATGTGAGAAACAGACAAGAACGGTTTGACCTAAAATAATCAAAATTGAAACTCCTGAGGAAACAAATACTCCTACATCTCGGATGCCCACGAGGTAAGCTAAAACATATCAAAATTTAATTTCAAAGTGAACTATCCCTTTAAGAATGGCACAAGCCACTGATTTCAAAGCCATGTTCTCTGGACTAGTAACAAATCTTTGTATGAATTGTAGCCGAAAGGCTGCAGTTCTGCTTTGTAGATGAACAAGTCCTTGACCTCCGTCTTCCTTTTTTAAATACAAAATGTTATGTGGTATCCAGTGTAACTTGTCCCAGAAAAAGTCTAATAAAACAGACTGGATTTTTCCAATTAAATAAGCCGGTGGATCGATGCCTGCCATCCGGTGCCACAAAGAGGAAGCCACCAAATTATTAATAACCAAGGTGCATCCTCTGTATGATAAATTTGGTACAACCCATTTCCATTTTCCAAGTCGACTCTCCCAATTTTTTTGAGCTACTGTCTCATTACCTAAATATACACCCAAATATTTGAAGCCATCTCTTGTCCAACATAAACCATCTGGAAGATTTGGTGCTCTATTTTTCCACTCTCTCTTCAAGACTGCCTCACTTTTATTCCAATTAATTTTTACAGAAGAAATTAAACCAAAATCATTCAATATCTTTATTGATAAATCTACATCACTTTGCTTTTTATTATTATGATAACATCATCTGCGTATGCAGACAGACATAAATTCTTGCAATTTTGTACAGGTACCCCTTCTAAAACTCTCCTTAAAACACTTAAAAGTGGTTCTATTGCGAGAGTATATAGTAGCCCTGATAAAGAACATCCTTGTCTTACTCCGCGACACACTATAAAAGGAGCACATAAGCCACCATTAATCTTCAGAATACTCTCAATATCACAATATAAGACTTTAATATAAGCCAGAAAATCAGATTTAAAACCGAAAGCCTGAAGAGTTTTCCACAAATAACTGTGTTCTACTCGATCAAAGGCTTTTTCTTGATCTGAGGAAATCAAGCCTATGTCAAGACCAAACAAGTTAGATACATCAAACAAATCTCTGATTAGATGAATGTTATCAAAAATTGACCTGTCCAGCACACAATATGAATGGTCAGGATGGACGACTTCTTTTAAAACTTCCCCTAAACGGGTAGCCAATACTTTAGATAACAGTTTATAATCACAACACAATAAAGATACGAGTCTCCAATTTTTTATATCACTCAAATTACCTTTCTTAGGCAAAAGGGTCAAAACTGCTCTTCTACAGCTTATTGGTTAGCTTATTGGTTCTTTATATTCCGATTTATAAAGTTTTTCATAAAAACTAACCACCCTTTCTCTTATTTCCTTAGAATCTGACAACAAAGATCTAGATTCAGAAAGTAATGAATGGATAAACCATTTCTGACCATTTTTTTTTTCTAAGCTGAATTTTTTTTTAGATGGTATATCCATCTGCTCTATAGTCTTAAATCGTGATATGACTAGTGCCCCTTGTGCCTTCATCTCTTGTAAGTCAGACAATTGCAGTTTTCTTTAAAAAAAAAAAAAATCAATATAAGCTTGATTTCCACTTGAAAGTTTAAAATTTCAGTTTCTAAAATTCTTATAGACTTAACATTCTCTCTTGTGATATTTTGAGTATACTGTTGACAAAATTTTAAATCTTGCCAAAATCCCACCAACTCTGCAAAAAAAACAAAAAAACTTTAAAATGCCAAATACGCACTCCTTGGTGACACAGAATGGAAAAAAAACGCTACATATAACCAAACTGTGGTCTGAAAAACCAACTGGATTTATTACACAATTCTTAAAAACACTGTGATGGTGTTTAATACTATAAAATCTGTCTAGTCTTGCTAAAGACAATACATTTTCATGAGCATGAGCCCATGTGTATTGCCTTGAATTTCCATTTAAATATCTCCAGACATCACATAAGTCGTTTCTTTCAATTATTTCACAAAGACGTTTACAAGAGGACATATGTGGTTCTATATGATTACGATCAACATTTTGTTCAACACAATTAAAATCTCCACCAAGAAAAATATATTCTTCGCTATTGCATTTATCTAGAGTTGAGGATAAAATGTCCAAGAAAGCCACTCTTTCTATTGGTAAAGTGGGGGCATACACACTAATAAAAACCAAGACATACTTTTCAAAGACAGCTAGAATTTTCAAAAGTCTCCCTTTCACAATTTCCTCCATCTTAAAAGAACATGGAGTAAAATTTTCCGCAAACAAAATAGAAACTCCTCCACTACGTGAAGTTTTATGACGTAGAAATATATGACCATTCCATTCTTTTATCCAGTCTATAGCATTTTTATCGTCACTGTGTTTCTTGTAAAGAAGGAGGATCAAATAGTTTCTGTTTCATTGTTTCATACACTTGCACTCTTTTTACATCATCGCTTGCTCCGTTTTAAAGATGCAATACGGATTTCTGTCATGTGTAAAAAAGAAAAAGAAACAAAGAAAATTAAACCATACAGAAACACACAGTTAATCAGGATGAATAAATTATGCCACTTTATCATCATTATTCAGTTGGTTTTGGAATTTTGAAACAAATTTTTTCAGTCGATATACTTTTTCTTATCCAGAAAACAGCCTTCATTCATTAGTGCTTTCCACAAACTGATATTCCTCTCTTGCTTTTAAAAATGTCTTAATTTCATTAGCACTATAATCATTACATTTCCATTCACTCTGTGAACAACTTGAAGCACTAGAGTCAGACAACTCACTTTCACTTTCAATATTATCTGTCACTCTTTAGTTCGTTCCTCGCTTGTTTTGATCTTTCTTCTCTGTCTGTCTTTTTCCTTTTTAAAGGAGTTTTGAAGACATCTTGATCCATATCCACTTCACACAAATTTACATTCTCTGGTAAAGACTCTATATCAGATGAGCAATTCATTGAACAATCTTGTGTGTCCTTTTATTTCTCTGTGACAGTAGCTTCTTTAAGCAAGCTCACATGTGACCTTATACTGCAGTACGAAGTACTGACAAAAATGTAAAAATGTGTAAATTGAATGCAATGTAATTAGCTCTGGAAAAAAGCATCTGCCAAATGCATAAATTGGAAAAAAAACATTATCAGCCGACTCATTATCTTCCATGATTTCGATCATGGTTTGAGCAGTTTCAACTGTTCACTCACGAGGCACTTTGTCTGTTGTGCACTTGCCACTCTGTGCTGAATTCATAGGAACCGCTAACGGCACAGATGTTCTAGCAGCGCTTTCCTCGTCTTGTACAAGCCTTTCATCTATCATGTCTTGCCTTGCGCGTGTACTGTTACCCCCATTTTCAGGACAGGTACGAGCCAAATGTCCGTTTTTGCAACATCCGAAACACTTCATTGTATCAGTAGATACATATACAGTGTAATCGAAATCGTCACATCTGAATTTCAGGTTTAAATTCAGTTCCGTTCTATTTTCACTCAAAATCATGTACGTGAATCTCCTAAAAGACACCACATGTTTGATTAACTCAGATGTACTCCCGATCGCGATCTTTTTCACTGGAGCAACCAACTTTCCGAAACGCGACAATTCTTTAACCAATGCTTCATCTTTAATAAAGGGTGGTATATTTGACAGAACAACTTTTCTCGCAGGAGTTGAAAGAGGAATCACGGGAGTAAAAAGACCACAAATTACAACTCCTCTCTCTACTAACTCATTAGCATTTTCAACAGTGTTCAAAAAACAGACAACTGCATTACTCATCCTTGATGCTGCTAAAATACTTTTTTGTCCAACAACCTCTCCAATAGCCAAGATAAAATCTTCCACACTTGCAGCGGCAACCACTTTAACCCCATGGCGCCGTGTTAATGAACCGAGCGAGTCAACACCTTGGGCCGCCATGCCCTCGGTGATTCACTGGCACAAAAACGCCCCAAAAGGCAAATGTTATGTTTTATCTACCCAATGCAGATTAAACATTTAAAAATAGCAATGTTCAACCAAGAAAAAGTCGCCACAGCGGGCAGAAAACATTATAATTTATAATATAGCTGGTATATTTCCTATGCTAATGCATATGACAAAAGCCACACGTTCTATATAAGATACCTATTTTGAAGAAGTTTCTCAATGTTTTCTACTGATGTGAGCCCTATCTTTTTGGTTTGTACGTATAATACGCCATAAAGTGCATATCGTGCACGCGAAAAACTGCGTACCATATATGTACGCAAAAAAACATTTTGCCGTATACATTCCACGAGATTGCACACTCGCACTATTTAAACGCATTTTCGTGGAATGTACAAATATGAGTATGTGCATATGTTACACAGTTTTTCGCTGGCATATGATACGCACTTTATGTCGTAATAAACGTACAAACCACCCATCCAACCACCCCCAACCTACCCAAGAGCGCTATAAGGTTCGTATCATATGCACGCAAAGATCCGCGTAGCATATGCATGCCAAAACCCATTTTGGTGTATAATTTACACGAGATTGCACACTCATACTGTTTATACACATTACCATGTGATCATTTTGACTGATGCATGTTCAAGGGTATGTTGTGCTGTATACAAGCACAAGGTATATTTAACCTAAATAAAATTTAAAAAAAAAAAAATCTTTCTGGTAATGTAATTAATGTATCTGGTCAAGCAGCCTACAAAACCCAAACTTTGAATTCAAAGAAACAGAGAAAGCTGTAAAGAGGACCACCACTCCAGAAAATTATCTTTTTTTCCTATGTATGATATCAATCAATCAATAAGAGATATCTTAGCAAAATGACAGGTGTTGCTTCTGTGATTCGAGCACAATGTGGAAAAAGCTTAATTTTTCAAACACAGATCCTTTGAAAACATTCTCTACTAGGTTAGCAAAGTGGTCTGAAGCCTTATTTGAGACCCTTAAGAACCTCTTCCTTTTTTAAGGTTAAGTGTTTTATGAATTTTATTGTTGTATACTACTGTAGGTCTCCCATTAGATTGTGGTGAGGGGATCACATCCATTACAGGCCTGCGGGGCCAGATTCTTTAGGTTCTCCATCCCATTTATATGCAGATGATGTCCATTCTGTATCTCTCTCTTTCATAATTAGGCCTATAATCTGTAAAAGAGAAGAGTAGACACAGTCTCTAATCTTCCTGCACGTGTGGGAAGTCCCGATTCCCAATCATCTTCACACGTGCCCACAGAAAAAGAAAGTAAATGGGTAAAAGGGGAGTTTTTTGCTTTTCATCAGTCTTTATGTTCTTGTGTGTGAGGGGAAGGGTTGTCTTTTTCTCACCCTCTTTGCTGTACATTGATCCTTTTGTCGCAGGCAGCTGTGGAATGGATGCTGACTGTGTGAAGGTTATGTGTTAATAGAAGGACAACTAAATATCTGTATCTAAAAGCCTCTGATTTGAGGGTTTTCCACTTTTCAAGCTTTAATTTGGTCTAAATTGCTGTCAGATTTCCCTCTTTAGATTCAACATCACTTATCTCAGTACCCTTGTGATAACATTGTTGAAAATCAATAAGTTAGTCATTCTTACAAAAGGACACAAAAAAACAACAACTCAATAACAAAGGCTGTGTCTGAGACGGGACACTGGGAGAAAAGTGTTCCTCTCATAGATGAGATATCATGCAATGCACAAAAAAGGGAAACAACCTTGTCATGCATTTAAAGCTAATTTTTATATTAGTCTAATTGAAAAATCATACTTCACAGAAAGATAGCCTATATTTTAAAAAAGACATATCCAAATAAAAAATTAAGTATCCCTGTCTTTATTTATGGTACCTAAATTGTACACAATTTTTTAGTTATATTTTAAATGAACTACAGTAACCTATATCCAAAAGGAATGAGGAATCAATAAAGTTATTTAAATTGCTTAAATGAAAGCATTGAAAAAAGAAAAAAGTCTGTCAGGGCTCTGTCACTTTAGTCTAGCTTACTCTTGGTTTGTGACAGAGCCCTGACACTCCTGTAGTGTATGTCTAGTCTTGTTGAGTGCGCAGCTTTGAGCATGCTTGAGCTGTATGCACTTCTGTCCGTGTGAGTTCTGTGTGCAGGGCCCAGCACTTCGGTCTGGGTTTCGGTTTTGTGTTGGGATTCAGACATTCATGCTCCACAAAGAGCATTTCCTTGTTCTAATATGCTCTGTCTTGTCATGTGAGCGTGCACTCTTTTGTCCGTTTGTGTTGTGTTCTCTGTGTAGCACACGGTTCATGTTTACAATGGTCCCTTGCTTTCATGTTATGTTTTGTCTTGTGTTGTGTAGCACGTGGCTGGTGTTTTTTACTGGCTGCATGCTTTCGTGTTGTCATGATTTGTGTGAAAATCCAGCTTAAAGGCTTGTTTGACATCGGCTCCTCCCCCTTTTTAAAGTGCCAGCGATGTTTAAATATTAAATTCATTCATTTACGCTGCACAAATGCTTTTCATACTGAGTATTTTTTCTTACCATATTGGCAGATAATTTGCAAAAAAAAAAAAAAAAGCAATATACATTTAAAGTAGCTTTTTTTTCTTTTGTCCCCAGAAAACATGCATTTCTTATGTGGAAGTGCACATTGATTTAAAAATCTTTAGACATTTTGACTGGAAATTACAAGACAAAAGAGAAGCATTTTTTGCAGTGCAGGTATATTCAATCACTGTATATTTCATCAAGAGGACACTGTCAAGAAGACAACTAGCATCCTGTAGATGAGAAGGCTGCAGTCATTTGTAGGGAGTTACATTCATGTCCCGTGAGGATTTTTTTTGCTTATCCTTTGCTTTACCTTTGCTATATCCACATGCATATTTATTTGAGCAGTACTGGTTTTAATGATTTTTTATATAATATCAGAGATGTAGAGCATTTCAGTAAGGCCACTAAGCAAAGAGGTAAGAAAAGTTTGCCTCAGTCTCACATTGGGACGTCGTTAGGCCTATTTTAGGGGGGCCGAAGCTACCCCAAAATGTTCCTATGCCCCTCTAAATAATAATGAAGAACAATAACAATTTGATTTATCAATAACCGTATCCTCATTCATATTTAGACGCAACAAATTATACATATCCAGCTACCAAAAAAAGCAGACAAATCAGAAGTTGGACAGAAGTACAAAGAGTCGTTGTGATGATGCACCGCAAAAAACAAGCAATAAATTAAATTTATACAAACAAGAAATCAAGTGTAAAAGCAAAACTGTAAATGTGTCTTGCATAAACTAAAACAAACAGAAAAAAAGAACAAGCTGGTTGTAAAAAAAAAAAGGCAAATAAAATACAATTATTATTTACAGATGTGCAAAAAACCTTTAAAAAAAAGTATATATACAATTTGCAACAATGTTAAACAGATTCCATACCTTTAAAATAACTTAAAATGTTTTTTGTTTGTTTGTTTGTTTTTTCACATTTTGCAAAGATGTTCTTTTTCTGCAACCCTCAGTCACCAGCTAGTTGAAACACCATTTGAATCATCTTTTCGACCTCCAGCTCAGTTTTCTGTACACACACACACACACACACACACACACACACACACACACACACACACACACACACACACACACACACACACACACACACACACACACACACACACACACACACACACAATTTATTTTCTTACAGCCTCTAGGAGCATACAAATACAGAGTTAAAAAAAAATATTTAAATAAAAAGAACTATAAAGACAAGACATAAAGCATTTGCATTACAAGACAATAATTAAAACTTTCAAAATTCATTAATGACATGAGGGAATAGTTATCAAGTTCCAGACTTGGAAGCAATAAAAATACACTTACCAATTACGTGTTTTCCCATGTACACCACTCCAGTTTCACCACTTTAGCAATGTCATTTTTGATTGCTTGATTCATAATCCACAAGACCTTTACCACTCCACCCATTAATCTCAGTTCAAGTAGGGAGAATTCATTTATTTTTCCAAAGATTCAAACTCTCTTAACAGCTGTTTTTATCGTGTTACTTCGCTCACTGTAAGACAACATATTTTCCGTTAAGCACTGTAAATGGGGGCTGAGAATAATTCTAGCACCTCTAACATTACAACAAATAAAATCCAAACAAAGAAACTAACTGCACACAAAAAAAGGCCAATAGATTCTAGAACTGCGCTGTAGATGGCCGAGTCAATCAAGTTGAGACGTTTTTTTTTTTAAAGGCGTACTTCAGCGCTGGGAAGATGAATCTGTATTTAAACTGGGTCATCAGTGTAGTAGAAATGTGAAATTATTTTTGAATTTGGTGCCTTCTAGACTGAGAAAAGACAAAAAATGTATTTTTGTCTCATGGGGATGAAAGACTACAATTCCCAGAATGCTTCGCGGCCCTGTGAGGCCATTCCCAAAGCCACCGCTACTGGATTACTGTGACTGAGTTGGAGAAGATACAACAATTAAAAACTGAACGTGTGTGTTCAATATAATGAGTGAGTCGCCGCGCGAGTATCACAGCACTAACGCTGCAGGAGTGATGAGAGCTGAGGTAATCGCGACTACACTCGCGGCATACATTCACAACGCGAGTTCAGTCTGACGCGTTTCAGTTCATGCCTTTACAAGCTTAACTTTCATAAAAATTAATTTGAGAAGTTAGAAGACTTACATTGACCACCATAGCTCCGTTTAAATGAGTGCCTGTAGCTGAGCTGAGCTGTGAGTGTGATCTCCATCCCCCATGCGCAGATTCAAAACATGCGGAAATGGCTCCCTCTGCTGGCTGTAGTCTTTAGCCTTTGGCCGAACATTCCTCCTATGATGCAAATATCGTCAATTTGCATCAAAGGAGGAATTTTTCCAGAAATAAAATGCATAAATCTCTTGTCTCAGGGGGATATGAGGGGGGGAAGCACAATCATTTGAATATACTCCAGGGTTTCTACTGATACAAAGCCATATGCTAATCGCTGAAGTAACCCCTTAAGTATCAACTTACCTGTTTTAAAACTCCAAAAGATAAAACCAAGATAGCGTGATTGTCGAAGTTAGAACAACAATTTGAATTTCACTGCAAGACTGTGTAACTTCCAGATCCTCTTGTAGGCGGGATGGTGTCACAGAGTGCACTCTGGGAAAAGTAGTTATTTTTCTAAAGCGGATTTAACACAGTGAATGTAAATCAACTACTATTTCCAGGATGCATTGCAAACTGTGTCATCATATTAAATGCATATTAAATTAAACACTAGGCTTGTTTGAGATGAGCAAAATCTGCGCAGAACCGATTACCGGTGATCAGAGCGAGACGCCTTGCTCTGACGTCATGCTGACGTATGTCAAAAATCTCTCGCGAGCGAAAGGCGGATGTGTCGGATTCTGCAGTCGAGCGCAGCTGCTCTCCACCGACTGCACGGAGCAAAAGCATGATGGGAAACGACTTGCTGACGACATAGCTTAATGCTTATTGGTTTAAACAACCGTGATGTATGGTTCTTTTTTAAAATGTTTGATTTTAAAACTCTGATATCATGTTTTAATGTGTTTAAATTATGTGTGCATATTCCCAAACTCTCGGACAGTGCGATCTCTCTAGTGGGTTATGTGATTGTTGTCATATTTATAAAAATATATAAAAACATGTATGTAATTAAAGTAAAAATGCTTGATAAACAGGTCTTTCGAATGCAAATAAATAACAAAAACTTTGGGTGTCTTGTTCATAATATTTATTTTCATATAAAAGCAACAGAACTTAAATGATATCCAGTTTATCAGCAACAGAGCGCATGAGTGTGAATCCCACGATATCAGCAACTGATCTCGCAGGTGTCTGATCCACTACGAGAAGAGAGAACTGCAATCTCACACACACACACACACCTGATCTCGCAGGTGTCTGATCCACTACGAGAAGAGAGAACTGCAATCTCACACACACACACACACCTGATCTCGCAGGTGTCTGATCCACTACGAGAAGAGAGAACTGTAATCTCACACACACACACACACACACACACACACACACACACACACACACACACACACACCTGATCTCGCAGGTGTCTGATCCACTACGAGAAGAGAGAACTGTAATCTCACACACACACACACACACACACACACACACACACACACACACACACACACACACACACACACACACACACCTGATCTCGCAGGTGTCTGATCCACTACGAGAAGAGAGAACTGTAATCTCACACACACACACACACACACACACACACACACCTGATCTCGCAGGTGTCTGATCCACTACGAGAAGAGAGAACTGTAATCTCTCACACACACACACACACACACACACACACACACACACACACACACACACACACACACACACACACACACACCTGATCTCGCAGGTGTCTGATCCACTACGAGAAGAGAGAACTGTCCGGCTTGCCTGCACTTTTTTCACTCCTCCCCTCACTGCAGCCGTCTAGTCTCGCCTTTTTTTCAGGCGAGGCAAGGCGCATCTCAAACAAGCCGAATCATCATTGTAAAAGCGCTATATAAATAAAGTTGATTGATAATAGCAAACGTCTGCCAGACTGAGCAGTTATAATCACCATAATAATGGTTAGATGTGTTAATCATGCATCAATCATACATTTATTTGATGAAAAATACAGAAAAAAAACCCTTCATATTGTGAAATATATTACAATTTAAGATAATGGTTTTCTATTTTAATATACTTTAAAATATAATTTGTTTTGGTGAAGTAATACATCTCAGCATGATTATTCCAGTCTTCAGTGTCACATGGTCCTTCAGAAATAATTGTAATATGCTGATTTATTATAAATGTTTGACACTGCTGTGTCTAAATATTTGTTATAACCTGTAATACTTTTTTCAAGATTCTTAGATGAATAAATTAAGTAATGGCTGATGAAAATTCAGCTTTGTGTCACAAAAATAAACTATATTTTACAGTACAGTAAAATAGGAAACTTTTTTTTCTTTTTTCTTCTTTTTGTTCAGATAAATGCCTGAGAGCATAATATAGTTATTTTAATGTTTATAAACATTAATTTGAATAATAATGTATCCAAACATTTGACTGGTACATATTTTTAGCATTTTAACAGACATTTGCAAACAAAAGCTTTATTGATGTAACAGTAGGCGATTTTATATTAAACCCTTCATAATCTGTCCAAAACAGGTGAAAGAAATCTTGTCTAAACAGTCTTATGTCTATTGACATTTTGTGTTGTGGCAGTTTTCATATTTAAGCTGTCTTTTGTAGTTTATTATTCACATGTAACCCTCTCCTGGTACACTCATATATTGCTATTTCAGGTATCCCAGAAATAGTAAAAGAAAAGGTCTTTACACTGAAAAATGTATAGGTAGTTACTACTAGGATAATCTGATATTTAGCACGGTGCCTCCAATTAATCCCCCTAATTCTCCTGTTTGAGAGCACAAAAAACAGGGTAACCATAAGGAAATTCTATTTAAAAAAAAAACGAGATTTATGATATAACAAAAATAAACAAAAATAGAAATACGACAAAGTATTTCAGCAACACAAAGATGGAAACTTGAATTCTTAAAGGGAAATTCCCCTTAACATACAATACAATACAATGTTAACACATCCGAGTAGTATGAGGCCGGTTTCACACTGCACGCATTAGCAGAGCGTAATCAGCGCATGTTTTTTTCCGGCGCCCATTATAACAGATTAGAGCATTCACGCTGCACACAGAGGCAGTGCATCAGGGCGTCACAGGAGCAGAGCAGAAGAGATCTGCAATAATACTTTTCTGTTTCTTATGGGGTGAGTTTACATAAACATCAAAGTTTGTTGTTTTGTGTTTATTCTTAGAACACATTTTAATTGTAATCGTTAGTATTGTATCTAGTATTAGCTCTATTGTCACTTGTCACTCACAGTAGGTGAGAACAGGTGCCTAATAGATTCCAGAGCCTAAGTGCGTTATGGCCGTCACAGCAGAGCCACTAGTTGGTAAGTTGTTAAGTTATGTATTGCGTGGGATTTAAAGGGGTCATGAACTGACTTTTATTTTTTTTTATACTGTTGTCTGAGGTCAACTTATGATGCTTGTGTGTTTTTTCACGTTTTAAATCTTCCTAATGAATCATTTTTATTCTAAATACATGGAAATGCTCACTGCTATGATTGTTTCACAGTTTTGCATTTTATAATGAGTTTCGACTCCCCCATCAGTACATATGGGTAATTGTTTTGAAAATTTCCAATGTGGAAAAATGGCAACCGGAATGATTTCCTTATTCATGTTCGACCCAGAGTATTATACCAAATCGCAGGACAAAGAACCAATAACACCTCAAATACAAGGGATAATCCTGTCTGTGACAGCATGGTATGCTA
Source organism: Pseudorasbora parva (assembly GCF_024679245.1). Taxonomy (NCBI): domain Eukaryota; kingdom Metazoa; phylum Chordata; class Actinopteri; order Cypriniformes; family Gobionidae; genus Pseudorasbora; species Pseudorasbora parva. Next base: position 47,607,356 of record NC_090178.1, read on the forward strand.
TTGTTAATTATTACACGGCTCTGTGAAATACTTGATTCTGATTGGCCAATCGCGCATTCCAGCAGTACGTTATTTCCAGATAACACCCGCTCATCCGGGTACTACGAGTTATCTTGACCGGTTCTACTTCTGTGCTTAACGCTGGCGCCATCTTGTGGCTAAAACAGCCGTGGGCTACAATGGAAGACTTCAAGGCGGGGTTCCTTTATAAAGTTTTAAATATAGATATTTTTCTTACACAAACGCATCGATTCGAATCAGAAGGCTCTATTAACCCATCGGAGTCGTGTGGAGCATGTTATTTGACGGACAGCTGCATTTTTTATGGACTTCAAACACAACTACAACTACTGCTGGGATTAACGTTAGCCTGGACTTTTTAAATATAACTCTGATTGTATTTGTCTGACAGAAGAATGTCATATACACCTATAATGACTTGAGGATGAGTAAATCATAGGCTTGGTTTCATTTTTGGGTGAACTAACCCTTTCAGCATTCATTTTCAACATTTAGCAGCAATAGATAAAGGCTTAAAGCAGGTTGGAACTGTTTTCCTTCGCGGAAGCTTTGTGTAAGAGCTAATACAATATTTAATCTCAAGACAATATATTTTGTGTCTAATAATTATTTATTTGAGACTAGTAGCCGTGTAATAAGCGGGATAATGTCCACCCAGCCGGTTGTTATCGCAGAATAAACCCCTTCAGAGTGATGCTCCGCTTCGCGTCGGGGTCCTGATCACTCTGTCGGGGTTTATTCTGCGATAACAACCGGCTGGGTGGACATTATCCCTTAATTATGTTTAGATAGACACATACACATAATCAGTAGATATCAAATAATTTGTAACAATGCAATACTATCACATAATATTTTTTACTCACATAAGTGTGTTGCACCATTCCTGTTGGATCCAACATAGAAGACAAAACATGTTTTTTAACAACTCGTTAGAGAGAGAGAGAGAGATCTCGTTCATGATAGAACTGATAGAACATGATAGAACTCTTCTGGCTGGGCTTCCAGCATGCACTATCAAACCCTTGCAGCTGATCCAGAATGCAGCGGCGAGAGTGGTCTTTAATGAGCCGAAGAGAACGCATGTTACGCCTCTCTTCATCAAACTGCACTGGTTGCCAATGGCTGCTCGCATCAAATTCAAGGCTCTAGTTCTCGCCTACAAAACAACCACTGGTTCTGCACCAATATACCTAAACTCACTTGTTCAGACTTACACACCCTCCAGAAGCTTGCGTTCTGCGAATGAGCGGCGCCTCGTGGTTCCTTCCCAAAGAGGCATGAAATCGCTCTCACGGACATTTTCCTGGACCGTTCCCACCTGGTGGAATGACCTGCCGATCTCAATTCGTGCTGCCGAGTCTGTAGCCATTCTTAAAAAACATCTTAAGACACATCTTTTCCAATTGCACTTTTCCTATTGCACTTGACCAATACATAATAGCACTTACTGATCATATCTACGTCTCTCATCCGGATTTGTGCCTTCAGGCGGGTATGTTACATAGTTATCATAGCTACCAAAACCCAGTGTTCTGTATTTTGCGTACGTGATTTTTTGCTGTCGATGGCTATTGCTGCGCGTTTAGCTAGAATGCCATACAAAACCAACCCATTGGGCCACTGAATCCGCATTAACGACAACAGGGGCATCAGCCTTAGTCCTAATGGGTTGTTATTATAGCTCTCAAAATCCAGTGTTCTGTATTTTCCGTACGTGAGTATTTGTTGTAGCTGGCTATATATATATATATATATATATATATATATATATATATATATATATATATATATATATAAAAAAGTTGTGTACTGTGCTAATTAATTGAGATTTCTTACAGCTCTTACAGGTTGTTGGCCTTGTTTGTTTCGTTGCTTCTATTACTCTCCCCTTTTTTGTAAGTCGCTTTGGATAAAAGCGTCTGCTAAATGATTAAATGTAAAAAAATGTAAATGTAACTGGTAGGCTACCAGTTCTTTCATGAACGAGATCTCTCTCTCTCTCTCTCTCTCTCTCTCTCTCTCTCTCTCTCTCTCTCTCTCTCTCTCTCTCTCTCTCTCTCTCTCTCTCTCTCTCGTTCAGACTCAAAACAGCGACTCGGTCAGTGAAGTTCATTCAGTAGAATGCTATTTACTGACATGACACACAAGATCTTTTTAACCATAGGCTACTGTCACATTTTTTATTTGTTTTACAGTTTTTTTGAGAAGTGCATGACATGACTCAAACGTAATGAAGAAAACGATTCAAACATAAAACATAAAATACCAACACACTTTACTTTACTCTGTAATAATCATTTAACCATCAACCTGCATTATTACACTGTTTTCATAACAGTGGTAAAGTGTACATTTCTTTCTTTGCTTCAAATATGCCACCTACACGAGCCGAGCTGTTCGCTATCAGTATCCTTCAACAACTGTTCACAAATCGTTCTCGAACAAATGACATGTAGCCTACCAGTTTGTTTCCGAACGAGATTTCTCATTCAGAGTCAGACTCAAAGCCTCCCGGTCAGTAAAGGGCGTATTCGTTCACTAATTTCAACAAATCACATGCTCCGTCACATCTCACACTCAAACGTTATTAGCTTGAGGTTTTGTCATTCTTTGACAGAATGAAACAGTCGACAGAGCTGTGCATGCGCTCGCTGCTAATAGCGCCACGGAGGTGGACGGAGGAATTTCAGTGAACAAGAAACATGAGTCAATAGACTACGTGAACGAGAACGATTTGTTCACCTAAAAGATTTGTTCAAAAAGAACGATTCATTCATGAACGTAACATCACTATTTCACTGCTCTCTGACATCACAGGGAGGCAAATCCGCAGATCCATCGTTTGATGAGCCAGCTGTCAACAAAAGCTTTTATTTGACTAAAAAATAGACTTGTAAGTTTCAGCTCCGAAACTTACAAGATGTTCTTATATTACGATGACCTTTCATATATCAAAAGGGATGTAGAAAAATATATTTTTATGGGATGTATAATATAGTCATGCAGGAATTAATATGTACTTTAAAGTACTAATAAACAGTCAAAATGCTAGTAATATGCATGCTAATAAACAAATAGTTAATAAAGAGAATTGCTCCCCAAACTAAATTGTTACCAATTTTACCATTAAGAATATTTACCTGTCAATAATACTTAAATGTCTGTGATGTGGTTCAGGTTAAAATGATTGTCTTTAATCACAGATTATAAAAATCACATGCAGGCGGTAGTTGACATGATTTTCCCTAAATTATATGCAGGTGAAAACTGACTGGAATAGGCTACAGCATTTTGGACAAACAATTTTATGCCTGTAATACTGATACAACATAATTATCAAACCTATTCTGGAAGCATTTTTCATGCATTGAGGGGGAAGAAAATGCATAAGTTTAAACATAAAGGAGGAAAAAGTTTAGTTTTGTAGTTAGTTGAGAATGTGTGATTGTTAACCATGAAACAGAGCTCACAACCAATTGAGTGAATTCCCCCCCCCCCCCTTCCCTGAGAAAGAATGAAGTGTTGATCAATCATTATGTCACAAACAGACTGCATGTGACACATATGCCAGGTGAGCCTTAAAATATACATGCAGCCATATATCAAGGGCATGACAGGTACATTAGAGAAAGTCAGCCGAGTACGACAAAGACCATGTCAAGCTACTAGAGTCAGAGACTCTGTCAAATAAACACTTTATTTTCTGCTGGCCAGAGCTAAGAGAATGTGATAAATATAGCCCTCTGAGTACAACATTCATCTTCTTTTCAGTTTTTATCATTTTCTTTGTACTGGAATATTTTAAGACATTGGAAATTCCTTTGTTTTCATCAATTGCCCACATAAATACTCAAGATAATCATAGCCACACAACTTTATTGCTAATGTTTATCACAGCAAATATTAGGACCCTCCCATTCTTAAAACATTTACACATTCACATTCACTGAGTAGTATATTAATATAGACTGATATCCATAACTCTTTCAGTCTTCCATTATTAAAAGTCTTAACACCATCAGAATATGTAAATCAGAAAGACTTTACTTCTAAATAACCGCTAAAAATAATGACTTTTCCAATATGGGGCATTAGCATAATAGAGAAATATTCAATACGATTTAATTAAGGGTATTACTGAGAGGGGAAATGACTGAAAACATCTTTTCCATTCATAGTTGACAGATGTGGCATGATTGTGATGGCAGAGCTGTTTTTAGGGCCGGAGCAGAGAGCAGGGGAGGCGCTCGTCTCTTTCTTTGTCCCTCCTGTCATTGATTGAGCCGCAGCATCCGAGCGCTGAGTGGCATGACCTCCACCGGAAAGGATCAACCTTTCATTCTCTCCAGCCTGTGTCATTATCAGACACTTCAACAGCACGTGGGATGGGACTCGTCCTTTGTGTTGTATTGTGACATGTTGTACTCAGCAGATCAGAAGAGGAAAACTTAGACTTAGAGAATACAATCAACGTTTTAACGTCTTTTGTTGGCCATCACCTTCGAAGCAGCATGAGTTTAAAGGGCTACTAATTGCAACACTATCAAAGCAATTTGTACAGTAGCAGTCCAATAAATCAAAACAACTAAATGTTCTGTAGCACTTACACCAGCTAGAAGAAAATTAATTAAAAGTAAATGAGGAAAAAGTTCTTAGCCAAAGGGAGCAATGCTAACCATCACTTCAAACAAAGCACTATTTTGCATTATTATCGCACAATGAGGCACATTATTATTTATTATTAATTTGCCTACTTTTACACAGTAACGAGTTTACCATGAGAAGCTGATGTTAAATCCTGTAAAAATCAAATATTTAGGACTATTTGCAACCATAGAACTATAATTTGTGGTACATGTGAAAGGAGCAGTTCACTTTAAAATAAAAAACATCCTGATATTTTACTCACCCCCATCTCATCCAAGATGTTCACGCTTTTCTTTCTTTAGTTTTAAATAAATTAAATTTTTTGAGAAAAACGTTCCAGGAATTTTCTCCACATAATGGTCTTCACTAGCCTAGAAATCTAGACGCACCCTAGCGGCAGCAAATTTAATCTGCCCGCAAGTGTCGTCTCAATACCCATCTGAGCTGTATTCCTCACAATCTGGACGGCCCAATCACATCGTGTATAGAGTCGGCGGGCGGGGCCATAATGACGACGGCCGAGTTGCGTTTGCGTGCTTCTAGTAAACACAGAAACTGGCGAACGGCGGCGGTCTTTTGAATCAGCTTTGACCGCGACTCTGGAAGACTTGGAGTTAAGCTTTTCTCTGAGAAAAGAACAAAGAACGGCACTGAAGTCATTCTTAAGAAGGGAAGATGTGTTCGGAGTTTAGCCGACCGGATACGCCGAATGTTTAATCTATCAACAAGCTTTGTTTCACCTTCGTTGCTCTGGTTGGTTGTAGCGCTATCCTATCGCGAGCAGAGGGAGTTTGAAAGACAACCGTTTATCCGCCCCTCAGATTGAGCTGTCAATGGTGAGTTTCCAGACCAAACATTTTGATGTGGGTCTGGCTTGTCAGGCTAGGTCTTCACTGGGAAACCAACGAGATAGGGCTTCAGAGGTTTTGCATGATCCCATATGAGGGATAGGGTTTGATCTAGACAAATCATTGATCACCCCCCCCCCCCAAAAAAAAACAAAACAAAACAACAACAACAACAAAAACAAACAAAAAACAACAACAACAAAAATTAACAAAAAACAATGCGCGACTTCTGTATATGTGGAAGTACCGCCACAGTGTAAAAACGAACGTGCAAAAACTAAATCAAGCCCCCTTTACAAAAATAAAGGTGAAACAATGACGTCGGATGTCGGTCTAATTCTCACTATTTAACTAGTATTAATAGTTAATTTAATTATATTAATAGGCTGTTTATTTTGTACTAATAAAGCACATATTAATGTCTTATTCTGTATGACCATATTTTACATCTCTTAATCCACCAAATACCTAAACTTAACTAGCTTACTAACTATTAATATGCTGTAAAAAGAGTTTATTGAAGCAAAAGTCATAGGTAATAGTGAAAATTGGGCCCTAATCTAAAATTTGACAAAACCAACATTTCCAACTTAAAAACACGAACAAACATGGAACCATGATTTGTGGAACGTTTTTAACGTCCGATATGTGACAACGACAAATGCCATTTTATCTATGGGCCCATTTCCGCTGTTCATGTTAATTATTACAATCACCACAGTAAATGTGCATGAATTTGACCTTTAACTGAAGTAATGCTAATGCTTGTAATAACTGGAATAACAATCATCTTGTCTGCCATAACTCAGAGAGCAAACCTGAGTGACAGTGTTTTTAGAAATTTTAAGCATTTGCTGCCAGCAAAGGCCAGAGACCTAACACCCTGAAAAACTAATTGCGAGCATTAAGGTTCCATTATCTAGTGACCTGGGCCCACCTCTGTAAATTATTTATTTCTTTTACTCATGGAAGGAGTGTTCGGTAATCTATTTTAATTAGTTCTAATAGGCTTCCTACATTTGTGCATCTTCTCTGGGGCCTTAAGAGGAAAAAGACAAGGAGTCGTCTATTTTATGTTGTGATAAACAGCTTTTTCGATAGTGTAAAGGGGGAAAAATGACTAATGTTCTGTGTAGAGCTGGGCTGGGGCAGCACTTTTGAATGCTAATATATTCATAGTTTGGCATTTGGCCATGCGTATTCAGTTGCTAATGTAGAACAAACTTGCAGGAGGCTACGTTTTATGCAAAGGATCCATTTTTCAGCTGAGAGCCACACAGTTGACAAGACTTCAAACCAGGCATCTTTTTCTCCTTGGTCAAAGCAAACCTGAGACTGTCAATATAGATTTCCTGTGTTGAGATACCAGATGACTGCAAAGCGGTGCCTTCATATGACAGTACAAGGCCATATCAGATATTTATAGAGAATTGGTGTATTAAACAAAAGAGTCACAAACTGTTGTTGATCACATGCGTGTCTGTATAAAGATGTCTCAAAAGTGGCTTTACTTTGGAATTCAAATCAAATTGAAGGTATTTTTCTTTTCTTTTTTTTTTTTTTTTTTTGAAAGGCTGTCAATACTATTAACATTCCAACTCATTTGCTAAATGTACAATCATATGTTACCAGGTTTGTACAGATGAACTGTATGGATTGTACCTAAAAAGACCCCCAAGAAGCTTGAAAGTAAAACAAAAATATCCACATGTAATTGTACTTATGCCTTTTAAAGTAAAAAGTAAACATATATTTACTTTTAAAAACAAGAGATCATCTGTCATCAGGCCAAAAAAAAGCAGGACATACAAAAAGAAGGACATGCAGGGGCAGATATAATGAAAGTCATATCCAAACAAAGTCTAAGGGAAGATAACTGAAACTAACAAAAATGAAACAGGCCTAAACAAATAAACCTTCCCTGTTAACAAAGTACAGGAGAAAAAAAACTAAGGTAACCAGAGCATGATGAGAGGAAAAACTAGCCTAGAAATCTAGACGCACCCTAGCAAATCGAATCTGCCGCGAGTGTCTTGATGTGTGTTTGATTTGTCAGGCTAAGAAAAAAAAATAAAATAAAATAAAAATAAAAATAGCCCATTTGAATCTGAACTTGATGGTACAGTCAAGTTTGTTTGGAGCCTTTTCCTTTGTTTGCTGACACGTGGAATGTGTCCGTTCACTCCATGGACCAGAGTAGGACTCTGATAAAGTTTAACAGCAAAGAGAGATAAGTGTGCACCCTTCTATAATATTCAATATATTAATGAACTGTTAACTGTTAAGTTATTTGTCCTTATTATAGATAAGGGGATTTAACTTAAACTTCAAAAGAACCATTTTAAAGCTGCAGTTCGTAAGTTTTACCTCTTTTTCACCATCTCTGTTTGAACCCTGAAATTGCAGCTATTTGTGGAATTATTATCTTTACGTGACCTGTAAAAAGTTGGGACACTGTACAAATTGTGAATAAAAACAGAATGCAATGATTTGGACTGTGGTGTGATCTATAATAATGTTACATGCCTGGGCGCTAGGGGGCGAGAGAGAGCCTTCCTATCAAGATAGCGGGGCAGTTCGGGAGTGAATAAAAGAGTGTTAAGCCATGTAAACACGAGCTGCTGCGTCTTTATTGCTTTTATCAAGAACCCAACACGACATGGTGTCAGAAGTGGTGCAAAACAGATGAATGGATAGCGGATATTATATGAGAAGAGGGGGAGTGTAAAAAGAAGGAAAAAAAGCAAGCATGTCGCAAGCACAACGGGGACAGCAAGCTGAACAGAACGACCCTCCACAGCTTCCTGCGAAAGCATCGGCAATGTTCTCAATAAATCCGCCAGAATCATTCGACTTTGCTAAGCCACAAGACTGGGAAAAGTGGATAAGACGGTTTGAGCGCTTCAGAGTGGCTAGCGATCTGGATAAGTCATCAGACGCTAATCAGGTGAACACGCTAATTTATTGCATGGGGGACGAGGCGGATGATGTGTTAAAAGGGCTAACATTAACCGCGGAACAGAAACTGATATACAGCTCCGTCAGAGACGGTTTCACAAACTTTTTTGTGCCGAAGAAAAACGTGATATACCAGAGAGCCAAATTTAACCAGCGAGTTCAGGGGCCGTCCGAATCAGCGGACTCGTTCATAACTGCTTTATACGCACTGGCGGAAGATTGTGAATATGGGGCACTGCGCGATGAGCTGTTGAGAGACAGGATCGTAGTGGGCATTAGAGACACTGTGCTTTCACAGAAAATGCAGATGGAGAGCAGGCTGGATCTGGCAAAGGCCATTAACATGGTAAGACAAGCGGAGGACATTAAACGGCAACAAACGGATCTGAGAGGAGATGCTGCACATGCCAATAAATCTACAGTGGATGCAGTACACACTAAGAAAGCAAAACAGCTAGCCTGGAAAAATAAAAGACAGCCAGTGAAACAGCACAAAGATAAACACGAAACACAATTAGGAGCAGAGCATAGGTCATGCCCTAAATGTGGTAAGTCACATGCTAAATTCCAGTGCCCAGCAAAGAATGCGAACTGCCACAATTGTGGTAAACGAGGACATTATGGCAAAGTGTGCAAATCTACTAAAAGTGTGAGTGCTGTCACAGAAGACAACGATATATTCCTGGGAACTGTTGATGCTGGAGATCAGGCATGGACTGTAGACGTACAAGTGAGGCGTTCTAATGTGAGATTTAAGATTGATACCGGAGCGGACGTTTCTGTCATACCAGAGCAAGTGTATAGACAGGTATGCAGTGGCACTTCATACAAGCTAACTCAAAGCAACAAAGCACTGTTTGGGCCAGGCCGTGTACCTCTCGCTGTAGTGGGTGTAGCCAGAGAAGTACTGAAATGTGGGGATAAATGCACCACAGAGGACATCTATGTTGTGAAGCACCTGAACACAGCTCTGCTGAGTAGACCTGCCTCAGTTAGCCTCAGACTTGTAGCCAGAGTAGAGAGCATTGACTTAGAGTCTGTAAAACTGCAATATCCAAAGCTGTGCGGCGGGTTAGGTTTAGTACAGCATCAGTACACAATCAAGCTCAGACCAGATGCCAAGCCCGTGTCCTTGAAAGTGCCTCGCCGTGTTCCACTGCCCTTAATGGGAAAAGTAAAACAGGAACTCCAGCGCATGGAGCAGCTAGGAGTCATTAGCCGGATCGAACAGCCGACAGAGTGGTGCTCTGGCATGGTGGTGGCACCAAAGAAATCCAAGGATGAAATCCGGATCTGTGTAGATCTCTCTCCCCTCAACGAAGCGGTGTGCAGGGAAAAATGTATCCTCCCATCTGTGGACCAGACGCTAGGTATGCTGTCTGGCGCAAAATTATTCACCAAGCTGGATGCTAATATGGGGTTTTGGCAAATCCCATTATCAAGAGACTGTGCCCATTACACCACTTTTATCACCCCATTCGGGCGCTACTTCTTCAACCGCCTACCATTCGGCATAGCTTCAGCTCCAGAACATTTTCAGAACCGGATGGTGACAGAGGTGACAGAAGGCTTAGAAGGAGTCGTCTGCCACATGGATGACGTCCTTATATGGGGTTCCACACAGGCAGAGCACGACACACGGGTTTATGTGGTTCTGCAGAGGGCACAGGCGGCTGGCATCACACTGAATACAGCTAAGTGTGAGTTCAGCAAAACCAAGGTGAAATTTCTCGGATACATCATCTCAGCAGATGGGATAAGCCCAGATCCAGAGAAGACCCGTGCTGTACGCGAGATGGATCCTCCACACAACATCAGTGAGCTCAGGAGCTTTCTGGGCATGGTAAATCAACTTGGCAAGTTCGTGCCCAATTTAGCGGAAAAAGATAAAGCTCTCAGAGACCTGCTTTCAAAGAAAAACCTGTGGTATTGGGGGCCTGAGCAGCAGAGAGCGTTCACCAGCCTTAAACAAGAGTTAGTGTCCACGCCGGTCCTGCAGTTGTATGACCCAAACAAAGAACTGAAAATATCAGCTGATGCTTCGGCATATGGGCTAGGCAGTGTACTCCTGCAGAAATGCCAGGAAACCTGGGCGCCGGTGGCATATGCGTCCAGGGCGCTCACAAGCACAGAGCAGCGCTATGCTCAAGTGGAGAAAGAAGCACTGGCCCTGACCTGGGCATGTGAACGTTTCAGCGACTTCATCACTGGTCTCCATTTTGAGCTTGAGACAGACCACAAACCCCTCGTGAGCTTGCTGGGTGGACAAGCGCTGGATTCCCTCCCACCTAGAATACAAAGATTCAGGATGAGACTCATGAGGTATAGGTACACAATCACACATGTCCCAGGGAAAAGCCTCACAACAGCAGACACACTGTCGCGGGCACCGCTGAAGAGTGGTGAGACCGACGGAGATGGCTTGTTGGAGGAAACCAACATTTATGTGGACTCTGTATTTGCAAACTTACCAGCAAGTGAGACCTACTTATCCGAACTGCGGAAACACCTAAGTGCGGACAGCGTGTGTGCCGAAGTGATGAAATACTGCATCGAAGGCTGGCCTGATCGCAGTAGACTTGACACGATGGTAAAACCTTACTGGACCGAAAGGGCTGTGCTCAGCACTCACAATGGCCTATTATTGCGGGGTACTAGGCTAGTTATCCCATCGGTAATGAGAAATGGAGTGCTAGAGAAAATTCATGAAGGGCACCAGGGAATAGTTAAATGCCGCGAACGAGCCAAACAATCCGTGTGGTGGCCGGGGCTAAGTAGCCAGATAAGCGAGCTGGTGTTGAAGTGCACTGTGTGCATTAAAGAACGTGCCAATGGGACTGAGCCTCTTATGCCTTCCAAGCTACCTGATAGGCCATGGCAGAAGCTTGGGGCTGATTTGTTTACACTGAAAAACAAAGACTACTTGCTTGTTGTGGACTATTTTTCCAGGTATGTGGAGGTGGCCCAGCTGAGCCCGACAAGAAGTGTGGATGTGGTAAAACACCTCAAGTCAATTTTCTCCAGACACGGCATACCAGAGATTCTAGTCACGGACAACGGGCCTCAGTTTGCAGGGGCTCACATGACAGCTTTCGCCACCGAGTATGAGTTTGAGCATGTAACAAGCAGCCCAAGATACCCTCAAAGCAATGGGGAGGCCGAGCGTGCCGTCCAAACCATCAAAAACTTGCTTAAGAAAGCAACTGACCCCTACCGTGCGCTGTTGGCTTACAGGAACACTCCTTTGAGCAATGGCTTTAGTCCGGCCCAGCTGCTCATGGGGCGCCGCCTGCGCACAACAGTGCCAGTTCTTCCGGCGGTGTTGGATCCAGCTATCCCAGACCTTCAGTCGCTGCAGCGTAAGGAAAGAGAGAAGAGGTGGATGGACTCAAGCAATTATGACCGCAAACACAGAGTGAGAAACCTCTCTGATCTGTCACCAGGAGATCAAGTGTGGATTACTGATACAAGATCTACAGGTACTGTGACATCTGCACATGAAACACCAAGATCTTACTTGGTCAGTGGACCACAGGGTACCGTAAGGCGAAATCGCCGCCACCTTGTGCCCATGTCGGCAGATAACACCGGTGAATCACATGAACATGCTGCAAGGGTTAATCTGAAGGACTCTCTGACAGACACTGGTCAGGATTCTCCAGAGGAGCATCCGTGCTCTCCTCAAGCTGTGAGAACCAGATCTGGCAGAACTATCAAAAAACCAGATAGACTGGACCTGTGAGAAATGTGGAGGAAAAAAAAGTGAAATGAAAAAAAAAAAAAGGAAAAGAAACAGTGAAATGTATTGGTGGGGCAATGCAAAGTGGTTTGTTTAAGTGGTCTTAAGGGAAGTTTAATCCTGTTGAGTGTTAAATGTTATGGAGGCTACTGTGTGTTCATTTTTAGCCTAAAAGAAACCTGAAAGAGTTCATAAGCTTGAGTGTAATCTTGTACCTATGTAAATTAGGGGGAAAAGGAAAGAGCTAAATAGATTTTGTAAAGAAATGGGTTATAGTATCCCTGATATTTCACAGTGTAGTAAATGTAAGATTAAGAGTTTGATGTAATAGTGATAAAAGATGTAGGTCACAGTTTATTGCTTTTCAGAAAGGGAGATGTGGTGTGATCTATAATAATGTTACATGCCTGGGCGCTAGGGGGCGAGAGAGAGCCTTCCTATCAAGATAGCGGGGCAGTTCGGGAGTGAATAAAAGAGTGTTAAGCCATGTAAACACGAGCTGCTGCGTCTTTATTGCTTTTATCAAGAACCCAACACGACATGGACGTTTCAAATGTTAATATTTTATTCAGAATACATCGCAGATGACATCAAATGTTTTAAATGAGAAAATGTATCATTTTAAAGGGGACAATAAGTTGATTTTAAATTTCATGGCATCAACACATCTCAAAAAAGCTGGGACAAGGCAATGTTTACCACTGTCTGGCAACCCCTCTTCTTTTTATAGCAGGAGTTGCTCAAGTTTAGTAATGTTGTCCCATTCCTGTCTAATACAGGCTTCTCAACCCGATTACACATAAATGCGTATAAATAGTAAGAGTGTGCAATGTCGTGGAATGTATACGCCAAAACTCATTTTGGCGTGCATATGATACGCTGTTTTTCGCGTGCAAATGATACGCTCTTTATGGCGTATATATGACACGCGCTTGGGTAGGTTTAGGGTGGTGGGGCGTATATATGACGCGCTTGGGTAGGTTTAGGGTGGTGGGGTGGGGGGTTCGTATGTATAATACGCCATAAAATGCGTATCATATGCACACGAAAAACAGCGTGGCATAGACACGCCAAAATGAGTTTTGGCGTATACATTTCACGACATTGCACACTCGTACTATTTATACGCATTTTTGTGAGAATACCCTGGGCTTCTAGTTGCTCAACTGTCTTAGGTCTTCTTTGTCGCATCTTCAGCTTTATGATGTGTCAAATGTTTTCTATGGGTGAAAGATCTGGACTGCAGAGTGCCATTTCAGTACCTGGATCCTTCTTCTATGGAGCCATGATGTTGTAATAGATGCAGTATGTGGTCTGGCCTTGTCTATACTTTCACTTTAGAATGAGTATCAATTTGGGAGTAAACTGATCGAATGGTGTGTTTAATATTAATATCAATACTGTTCTTAATGAAAAACATAACAGAACAGTACAGTACAATGACAAGCTTGTTTAAATAGGTGCTTTTACATTTAGTTTTGAAACTGAATCTTCAGCCGTATATTGTCAGCTTCTCATTCGTGATAAATTAAATCTGATTCCTGCCGCTGGTCTGAGCTCAGTTCATGGCATCAGGTTTGCCTGGTATGCCTGCATTATTGCTATAGTATTCAGACACGCCGCGGCCTGATCTGCCGCCGAGTACGCTTTGCGCACCAAAGCTGAAGTTGTTTTTAAGGGTTTGGTGGGTAACGTCTGGGCTTTTAGGGACAATGCAGCTGAAGGAGAGAAATGGCTCGCAAGCGTCTCCTTTACCTTAGGCATCGCCCCATACCCATACTGTCTCAGCCCTAAGATGTTACTATATGTAGATGTCTGTGGGCTGAAGACGCGGTATGATGCCGGTTTCTTCCAGGACCTCGACATTTCGGTGTGGAGGTCCGGAAAGAACGGCAAGCCGAGACGCTGAGGTCAGTAGAAAACATTCATCGACCATTATGAATGGTCTTAAAAGGTTGGTTGATGTTCAAACTGTGCATTTACAGTTTAACAATAATAAATATACTTATTTGGAATAAACTGCCTCGTTTTTTAACTTTAGCTAAATAGTTAGGCCTACTACGCTACTATTTTTAAATGTTAGTCATTATGGTAGTTCTTGGACAGAAAAATATTTTATGAGGTGGTACTTGGTGTAAAAAGTTTGAGAACCACTGGATTAGTGCATTCACACCGGCAGCAGAGGCAGCGCAGCGGCGCGTAGCAGGAGCAGAGCAGAAGCGTCAGGATCGTTTCGGCGCCAGGTCTATTTTTGACGCGCTGCTCATGATGAATTAAAGCCACAGTACATTGTTCTGATCAAAATTAACCTGGTTAAAATGAAAAATAACACATTTAACCATGAAATAATTTAGTGAAGTGTTCCGTGTGTTTCTCAGTCACCATATGACATCCGGCACTGTGGGAAAAAAAAGTTCTACAGAAAAACCGAAGTCACTGCCATAAGTTTTTGCCTGAACAACAAAACTAATTTTAAATAATGTATATATTATAACTACTGTATATGCTGGCATAAAAACAAACAATAAACAAAAGCACGTGGTGTCACAGGCAGTGTTCTTCAGAGTGCACCTGGAAAGACAGCAATGGACGACACTTGTCTCATCGTGGAGGTTGAGAAGCTCACAGTTCTCTATGATCCACACAATTTGCTTTATAAAGACTTGCAAGTGAATGAAAAAGCATGGGAGGAAGTTGGTGAGTGTGAGCGGCTCTTGGTGCTGATGGTCATTTTAAAGTGTTTTTGACAATCTTTCATTGTCTCACAAACCAACGACTAAATATGGATAGGTAAATAGAATGTACACACATTAATATAGCACACATACAGTATAGACATGTAGATAGACTATGATGTGCTAAAACTTTTTTAGATAATTTGCTTACAATATATCATTAAGAAGTTTCCTCTTAGTTATTAATATTTCAAGACAATTTCCTGAAGTTTCTCTTTTTAGCAGTGTGCTTTTCATGGACATATAGTGCGATGGCCTTTCTTCTATCAAAAACTCGCACTAAACGAAATAAAAACATCAGAAACAAGTGAAACAATTTTTAAAAATAAAATTAGCTTCATGATAAATCTTTGCTTTATTTCCATTTCAAATACATTAAAGAGAAATGCAAACTTATCCATTATAGAGTACTCTGTACACAACTGCGCTTGACAACTGCGCGCAGCAAATGCCTGTGTGAAAGCAAAAACTGTGCGCGCTGCTACTGCTTTACACACGCGCTGCTTCGGCGCTGCCTACGCCCTGCTTACACGTGCAGTGTGAAGCCGGCGTCACTCTCACACTGGTCGCTATGGTTAATTTGACGGAAGTCACGCGCGTAACGCATAGACATGCAGGACTGATTATTCGTCTTAGCCAATCACGTGACAGGAAAATAAATAAATATAACGGCAGGTTTAGGGAAAATAGCGCAGCAAAAGTACCGATACAGCACTTAAAATGAACTCAAGTAAAAGTAAAAGTACACTGTTTTTAAACTACTTAAAAAAGTACAATTCCTGAGAAAAACTACTCAATTACAGTAACGAGAGTATTTGTAATTCGTTACTTTACACCACTGCAACTAGCCCTGCTTCATGTTGCTCTGGTTGGTTGTAGCGCTATCCAATTGCGTGCAGAGGGAGTTTGAAAGACAACCGTTTATCCGCCCTTCGGATTGAGCTGTCAATGGAGAGTTCCCAGACCCAACATCTTGATGTGAGTCTGGCTTGTCAGGCTACAGTTCCAGTGTAAGTCATCTTCCTTTTGTATGCACAGTAGATTCACAAAACAGCATCTTCTTGACATGAATAACACAAAACAAACCCTTTCAGGCCTCAGCTACAACTACAGTATTTAAGGGTCAAAGTAGACATTGTTCGTCTGCAGCCAGTGAAGACCACATGCAAATTAGTTACATTGCTGATGACTAGTTTCAGCAGTTCAAAAATAATTATTTCTATTAAGAGACAATAACTTTATTTGTCATGCAATTTGATACTTAAAATTGCGCAGGCCTTTTTGTGTTCACAAACAGCTATATTACACTCTACATGAAAGGTAATATTCAAAAAAAGCATAATAGAGGCTTTAAAATGGTTTGACATTTGAATATAGTGATTTTAGGCTAATAATCAACCCATGTTCACATTTGGCTCAAGTTCTTCCATCTAAAGTGATGACTATTATAAAAACACATTACTATACCTTAAAGACTGTGTCTGAAAGGGTTATTTCACCCCAAAATCAACATTTTCTAATAGTCATAATTTACTTATCCTTGCCTTTCAAAGTGTAAATGATTTTCTTCCTTTGAATAAAAATATGATATTTATAACAGAATATCCAAACTGCAGTGGAAGTGAATGGAGATCCAGAAAAAGTTTAAAGGTGCCCTATAATGAAAAACTGAATTAACCTTGCCATAGTGAAATAATACGTGTTCAGTACATGGACATCACATACTGTGAGTCTCAAACGCCATTGCCTCCTACTTCATATGTAAATTTCGTGCATGAAAAACACCACGGAAAAATAAGTGCTTCTCAACATAATATCAACCGTGATGCAAGCATTGCGGATCATTTATATGCACGCCCCCAACATTTGCATTTGTCCGAACATGTGCATTGTCAGGCGGAACTGCAGCCGAATCCTTGAGACTGCAGGTAAAGACACACGAGGATAGCAAAAACGGCAGCTCTGGACACACGTCATGTTCCAGGCTGTGCAGGAGACGTGAGGACTTTACATACCCTTCCCACAGATAAAAAATGTCAACAGTTATGGTTGATGTTTAAAATCGGATACCACAACAATTTAATTTAAGATTGTTCATTTCTTCGGCCCATTTCAAGCAAGCGTCGCTCAGCGTCTTAAACTGAAGAAAGTGGCAATTACAACTGTATTCCTGCAAGCAGTAAGTTTTAATGTTTTAATGTTTTATTCACATACATATATTCATATGCACTTAAGATAATCATCAAGTAAACTGGTCCCCAAAGAAGCTATATAAAGCTTATACTAGGGGGCCATGACAAACCAAACCAAAAACAAAAAAGAAAAAATTTCATACAACACATTCATACTGTGATGTAATGATGTATCCACGTATGGACTGTTTAATCAATTTCTGATTTAATTGAAAGTTTCTTAGAGACCGCATTGTCTAGATAACACAAGATGCTAGTACAGTAAAAAAAGGAAACACCAAGTACCAAAACAAAATAGTGTGTCTAATGACAAAGGGTAATATTATTTTGTATTACAAAGTACAACTGTAGATACGTTGCTTACAGATCGTTCACTCGATCCATCTAGCAAACATCACCTTCTCCACCATATAAGTTAAAACGATAGTGATTTGACAAGACTATTCATTTTGTAGAAAAAAAAAAATAATAATAATAATAATAATAATAATAATATATATATATATATATATATATATATATATATATATATATATATATATATATATATATATATATATATTATTTTTTTTTTTTTTTTAAGTTGTGATTTTTTTAAAATTGTTATGACTAGGAACTATTTTCTCATAACTGTGAGGAACATAATCAGGGAACTTTGCTGCCATTCCAGTGGAATGATATTATGCAGCACATTAAAATTGGCTAACTTCCATCAACATAACCAACGTGACAACCTGCTTGCACAGAAAGCGTACCTTGTAACCATGGAGACGTGTGTGCAAGACGATTCAGAAGATATTTACTTTGGTGCAGATCCTGAACCGTATCTATTTGATCCAGAATAACAGTTACACTGAAGATGAGTTTTTGAAATGTGAAAGGCAAGAAAATGTGGCTGAACAGACTGGGGCAGAAAGGATGAGGAAAGCAGATTCTAACTGGTGAGTCAGAGAAGTGTCAATTCACACCCAGTGGTAATTCAAGGAAAAATGTGTCCAAATGTGCCATATACAACATGGATTCGGTCTTCCGACCCTTTGATTTTGATTAACGTAATATGTGAAATATGCTAAGACAGTGGTTTTGAAGACAGAGAGAGTGCCAGCGATATGCTCGTTGTCAGTCAGTTAACATGCCCTTTCACAAGCGCAGCAGTCATCTACATCATATACTTCACAATAACTCAGCAAATAAGGCTTTGGGGGGACAAAAATTAGTTTTGGCTGCCCTCCAAATAATTTTAAATGCAGGAAAAATCTTGCGCACGCTCCGAAGCCTCAGCACAGAGCGTAACATCAATAGCATTTTGTACCATAGAAACTGTAAATAAACAATACCGTCAATTCGGTAGTTTAGTTTTTTTTTAAAAACTAAACACTACCTCACCAAAACGCTACAACAAAACTAACGTTACATACTGTATAAACCAAATGTTCGAGCAAACCCACACACTCAGGGATTGCATTTACAGGTTAACGTTAGCTAAAAGAAACAGCAGTGCTTTTTCAATCTGGTCATTTAAGCTAACGAAAAATGATCCAGCCATGGGTGATAATACACTTTGCCCTGTTTGGGCATATTCTTTAGACACGTACCGTGGTACAGGTAACACTGTGTCACATGCCTGTCCTGTCTTGTGTGCACATGTGGGTTTTGTTATGTTGAGCATGTGCTCCTGTCATTAGTCACGTTTACATGCATACTTTTTTGTTACTCAGATTAAAATAATTCAGATTAAAAGATTTAGTGGACTGTTTACATGAGACGATCTAAACCAGGGCTATTCAAATCTTACCCTGGAGGGCCAATGCACTGCAGAGTTTAGCACCTACCCTGATCAAACACACCCACCTGTGATTTTCTAATGATCCTGGAGACATTGATTAGCATGTTCAGGTGTGCTTGATTAAGGTTGATGCTAAACTCTGCACTGCATTGGGCCTCCAGGGTAAGATTTGAATAGCCCTGATCCAAACCGATCTGGGGTTTACATGTGTTGACTTTCAATCGCAATCATCACAGAGCAGTTTGTCTCCCGCATCAGAAATGTCAACGCTGTCCTCTCCAGCAGATATATGTTCGCGGATGCCATAGCAACTCTCAAAGGCTACCAGGACCTATTTATTTATTGTAAAGTGTAATCATCTCAGAAAAAAAAAAAAAAATTCTTTTGTCAGGCACAGCTGAAGTAAAAAGTGCCTGGGCCAAACGCTGTCAAGATGAGGGTGTAGCCAGACTCTGTCTGTGTCATTATGCCAACATTATCTTCATAACGTATATATAACTTAATAAATAGTTTAACGTTACCCCTCAGAAAAATGAACTTTCCTCTCTTGTCAGCATTATAGCTGCGTGTGAACGCACTGCGCGGTCAGTGGTGAAGGCGCGTGCTGTGTATCACGACATATAAGGACGCACACTCAAAAGTAATCGGGTCAGGTCGTTTACATGGTGAAAATTTTCGTTTGATCACGTCATGAAAAGGTTTATCCCACCCCTCTCAAACTGATTACAATTTCATTCGGTTTGGGGATTGTTCCTTTAATGAATCAGTGTATCGATTCGGCTCACGTGTCAAAATACTGAAATCACGTGACTTTACGCACAAAAACTATTCTCGTTGCTTCATAAAATGATTGTAGAGCCGCTGTAGTGAGATGGGCTTTGTAACAACGTCTTTAGTGCCTTTATGGGTCTTGAGAGAGGAAATGACATTGGTGTCAATGAAGGCCTTTCTGAGCCATCGGATTTCAACACTAATATCTTCATCTGTGTGTGAAGATGAACAGAGATATTACAGGTCTGGAATGGCATGAGGGTGAGTAATTAATGATAGAATTTTCTTTCTATCTATCTATTTTCGGACCTCAAAAGGAGAAATTAGAAAATCGTCCTGCATGCGCTCCTCCATATAATTGGTGAATAGGATAAAACAATACAAAAAAAGGATACAAAGCACACCGTATTTGGAAATTGTTCAGAAGAGTTCAGGTTTTGTGAAAAATAAACATTATTCAGTCAAAATACTGAGCTTGGCCGTTCCCATGAGTGTGTGCGAGCAGTCAGCAGCCACACATGCTTACTATAACTTATGATGTTGTCATGGCACCTAGGATAAGCACACACCCACCATTTTGAGAAATCAGGCTCAATAGAAACAGGCGTGACTCCCGTCTCTTCTATAAGGTGAATAATAAGAAATAATATTAATAATAAGGTAAACCTCCTGAAGTGAATGTTGTTTACCGGTTGTCATGACACTATTGACAATATATTGACACTATTGAGCGACTGCAGACTGACAGCTCACATTTTCTTTCTCAAAGGTTCAGCTCAAAGGTTTCTTTCTCGCAAAACTTTAGAGTATGCCTCCTGGATACTTTCCATATATGGTGCACGTCTCACTGTATCATTTCGTGATACTTTTGTATCCATTTTGTAATGTTTTAGCCTGGTTGGGATTCACTGCCATTATATGGAGGAGCACGTGCAGGACATTTTTCTAAATTTCTCCTTTTGATGCCTGGAAACGATAAAAGAACAATGGGCATTAGAACAACAGTAGGGTGAGTAAAAGATGGCTTTATTTTAATTTCAGGCTGAATGTTGTGTTCCAATGTGTAGTGTTATATGGTTCCTGTTTATTGAAAAGTACTTTCATTAACTCTCGTTCTCTCTGGTGGATTATCTACTCATGTAAACTTCAGAGCTACAAAAGATTTAGAAAAGAAAAAAAGATCAATACCATGCTTTTCTCTGCACATGCCTGTGAAGTTCACTCTCTACTCAATTCATTTCATATTCTTCAAATGTGTTTTTGTTCTTGCAAGGAGGTATATCTTCATGTGTTTCTATGATTTAATTAAAGGTCATGATATCTCTACATAATTCTTGTCTGGATATCACAAGTGACTAAGTCATGTAAGTGCACATCAAATAAAAAGCACTATTTGGTTTAGTAATTGCACACCTGAGCTTACAGTGTTGAGCGAGGGCTCATCTGTGACTGATCATCAGTGTGTGTAGTCTGACCGCTCTCCACCACCTGAGCCTGCAGGCTATTGTGCTTATTTTCTGAAAGGCTTAATAGTATTGGTGGTAACATGTCTCAAAAAAAAAGAAAAAAAAAGAAATACACACACACACAAACAGCTAGAAGAGCACTGACTTGGTAGTCATGCATATCCAGGTTTTGGACTAATGTAAAGTGACAAACCAGTTTACACTCATTTTCCGGTAGACTTTCCCTGACTTTGCAAATGCCATCCACACTGATTTAAGAAAATTCTTGCTTTTTTCCACCCAAGTTATCTAGTCATTTGTCAGTGTGCTTCAAAAAGTCAGTGGATCGTTAGTGGGTATGCCGCCTAATGCTGAGAATATTGATTGTTGGCAGCCTGGCTATGTCATTTTCTCCCTTAACTGTTGAGTACAACTTGCAGATGCACAGGAGAGACATAATCTTTAGGAGAAACATGCTGCTGCCTTTATGGAAACCATGATGAAAGAACATTAAGACCAGATGCTCCTCATCACACACTGCCAGCCGAACTCTGTGGCCTTTGTCCTACTAAAAGCTTTTGTCTCTGTAACGACTAACGACAATAGGAAGATGAAGATTCATGGTAAAGAAAGTGCTTTGTTGAGTGCATTTCACACATGATCCGTTTGCAGTACTTAGGCAGTCTGTATGTTATACGTATGCAGTGCAGAAGCAGCACGGCTCGTGCTTTCACATAAGATGCATTTGTAGCGTGAAAGTGATCTGTGATCTCCACAAATATTAGTTCTCAATGCTTGTTCGGCATTGGATTCTCCTTGTAAACAGTACTGTAATACAAGGATTCAAAGACTTTTAATTAATGAATTAATTACTCATTACTTATACCTTATTACCTATAGATTTAAGAGGCTCAAGTAACCCAGATAGCAGACAAACACTGGATCAATGTTAATGCATCGACTGAAATATCATTGAATCAATGTTGAGATTTAACATTGATTTTTCATCAGGTTTGCACCCTGAAATAATGATATTTCAACGATGAAAAATAGATCAAGATGGGCTTAGGATCTATAGTTTTTCAACTCAAATTAAATCACTTCTTTAACACTGAATTAACATTGAATCAGTGTTAATGCATCAATCAAAATATGAATGAATCAATATTGAAATTTAACATGGATTTTTTTTATCAGGTTTGCACTGTGAAATAATGTTTTTTTAATGATGAAAAACAGATCAATCTTGCTTTATGTACAGCAGGATTCTATGCCAGTTAATAGTCTCTTTATTTTATCCCATTCAATCAGAGGCCATATATGGCTGCAATCGATATGATTTTGTATCAAAGTCACTCAAATTAAACACCATCCTTCAGTTTACATGCAAATGTATTTATTTATGCCCCCACAGTTACAACAGGAAATCTCACATTCACTTTAAACAATTACATCTGAATTTATAACACAAATGAGAAGAGCCTGGAAAAACATGACAACCTGCATCTGCAAAATGGAAGTAAATACAAATGTAAACTCGCCAAAAAAGACAGTACTGCTGAAAGAAAGAAGATAGAAGAAATAATGAAATACTCTGAATACTCCAAACTCAGGTTTTTTTTTTTCCAAAATGAGCAATGCCCCCAATCTCCTTTTTATCAGCATTCATTTGCAGGGCATCTAAAACAACAAGAAGTTAGTATAATTGTAAATGTGATTAATTATACATTACAAATGTACTATAAATTGAAGTGAGAAGAGAGTATTATTGTATTTAAAGGGATACTTCACTGACTTTTCATATTAAACTATGTTATTCCCTTAACTTAAACGAGTTGATACATACCTCTCTTGTCTCAGTGCGTGCACTTAATCTCTCTGACACGCGGTGACGATCTGATAGCATTTAGCTTAGCCCACTAAGCCCAGTTCATTCACAATGGAACCAAACAGAGATCAAGTTAGAAGTACCAAACACCTCCACGTTTCCCCTATTTAAATACAGTTACACGAGTAGTTGAACGATCAAGTATGGTGACAAAATAAAACGTGGCGCATTTCTAATCGGATTAAAAAGGAGAACTATAATGTATGGCGGAATAGCACTTCTGAGAGTACTTCAGCTCGGTGCAGTAAAAAGTCCCGTCCGAAACATCTTCCCTCACATCTCCCTATTGACAGAAATGAGAGAGTGAGGGGGAGGTGTGAGGAAAGATGTTTCGGCTAGGACTTTTTACTGCGCCGAGCCGAAGCACTCTCAGAAGTGCTAATCCACCATACATTATAGTTCTCCTTTTTAATCCGATTAGAAATGCGCCACGTTTTATTTTGTCACCATACTTGATCGTTCAACTACTCGTGTAACTGTATTTAATTAGGGGAAACGTGGAGGTGTTTGGTACTTCTAACTTGATCTCTGTTTGGTTCCATAGTGAATGAACTGGGCTTAATGGGCTAAGCTAAATGCTATCAGATCGTCACCGCGGGTCAGAGAGATTAAGAGCACACACTGAGACGAGAGAGGTATGTATCAACTCGTTTAAGTTAAGGGAATAACATAGTTTAATATGAAAAAGCGGTGAAGTAACCCTTTAATAGTAAATAAATAAAGTGTGAAAGTGAAACAAGTAAATGAATGATCAAGTAGCTAAATGAATTAAAATTAATAAAAGATGAGCTGGATTGGCTACACTGGTTTGGAAGAGATTTTTACAACACAAACAGGAGGCACAAGAATTTGCTAAATTTCTGTAGTTTGATATAGTTGCCTACAGAAGTTAAAGATCTCCCTATTTTCGTTTTTTCTTGCTGCATTAAAGATTAAATTGGAATGATGTAATTGTGATCTGCTCTCATGATGATATCTCACAGCTGAAGCAGAGCTAGGAGCTGATTGTATTTCCCCTCATCGTGCCAATAGAGGGAATGCGCGTGACGTCATCGTCAGCTGGAGCGACTGCGATTACGCCCTACTGAGTGGCAAAAAGACTGAGGCGCAGCATTGGTTTGCAGCGCAAATGCAGTGAAAACACACAAAACCAGGCCCGGCGCAAGAAGGGGGAGTAGGAAGAGGCTTGACCATGGACCCCATTGACATCGCTGCTCCGGACTAGAGACGGACTTGATAATGGCGTGTAATTTTCTCACTCAAGCCACTGCCACCTGCTGCTGCTGCTTCTGCTTTTAGAGTGAAAAGCTTACCATAACGGCTTGTCTGTAATCTGTAATCCTCAGTAATAATTCGTAATAATTGCATATTATCAGTCAAAAGGAGCTATCAAAAGATCCAGTGTGTATTTGTATTTGCACTTGTCAAATGATTACATTTCCAACGTGTTTTCGCCTCGGTGAGTAATGTAGCCAATCACAGACATGTTTGTAGACTTCTACAACAGAATTGGCCAATCACAGGTGTTGAATTTGTTTTTCCAGGTGCTGAGATCAGTTAAACATACGCTTCAATCCTCTGTAAGTGCAGACATTGTGAAAATAAGAGATTCATTGTATACAAACTTCACTGCTGAACTTTGAAAATTACGCATGCCCATGGCATTGGCACCGCCATTGGGCAGTTTCTTAGTTATCGAAGTTGATAGGCTTCTAAGCGAAACCCCCCATTCGTCAGTCACTGATGTTACTCGGAGTGACTGAACGAAAGGGAACAGGCATTACAGGAAAATGACTTAATTTAGTTTCAAAACTAGATCATAGCTGAGGTACAGCAGATGGAACAGCAGCATGTTAAGCTATCATGCTTATTTTTGGAGCCCACATTATGCACTCGGTCCATTCCCCATGATATCCTGTTAATGCAAATAGAAACAGCAACTGATTAGTCAATGGAGTATGGTATGGAGAGGATCGGAAATGTATTTCTATATGATCAGGTTTTACTGAAACAATATATTTCAGTGACATCTAATTCAGTGTGTCAACTATATAATAACTTTTAGAGCTAACTTTCACAGTGCAATCTGTTGAAGCTGCTAACACAGTTAGTCAAATGTCAATTAGCATTTTTTTATATACTTAAGAGAGCATATAATGCAGTCATACATAATTCAATAATTAATTTTCCATGAGCCATATGATACTGATACTGTTGCTATGGTAACCACAGGCAAACTACTGCTTTTTGTGTGCGTCTATTTGGTGCCAAGTGAAAATTGTAAGTAAATAAATGTTTAATTATGGGTTAGATCCATTAAACTATGGAAGCCCGTTTCCGCCACAGTTGAGTAAAAAAATATGATTCTTTAAGTCAAAATAATGAGAAACTTTTTCGAAATAATGACATAACATCTCGAAATAATGAGAAACTTTCTCGAAATAATGACTTAACATCTCGAAATAATGAGAAACTTTCTCGAAATATTGACTTAACATCTCAAAAATAATGACTTAACATCTCGAAATAATGAGAAACTTTCTCTAAATATTGACTTAACATCTCGAAATAAAGAGAAACTTTCTTGAAATATTGACTTAGCATCTCGAAATAATGAGAAACTGTCATTACAACATATTATGCACTTGAGTCACGCTATAGGACACCGGTGTTGCTGATGCTGATTCATGCAAACGAAATTAGGATTTACTAAATCAAAATGATAACTTGCTGCTCATTGATCTGCTACGACCCGGAACAGGATTCAATTATTGCCTTATTATCTTAGTATCTAAATTTCATTGAATAGTCTATCTCTGAGCAAACGCGCTCTTGAGAGGATTTTAAACAAGAACGAGTGCAGAAAGAACAGAACAGAGGTGGCTGCGAGGTGGCAACATTTATTGAACAACTTCAAACCTCTGGAGACACACACACACACACACACACACACACTGTTTTTCACGTGCATATGATACGCACTTTGGCGTATTATACGGGCGAACCCCCCCACCCCACCACCCTTATCCTACTCAAGAGTGCGTCATATACACGCCATAAAGTGCGTATCATATGCATGCGAAAAACAGCGTAGCATATGCACGTCAAAAATGAGTTTTGGTGTATACATTCCACGACATTGCACACTTGTACTATTTATACGCATTTACATGTGATCGGGTTGGTAAACTACAGGGACAGAGTTCTGCTCGGGCAGCAGTTTTCATCCAACAGTAGGCTAATAAAACAAAAAGAAATTAATAAGATAGCACAGCCTATGCTGCCCGCCTCGCTTGATGTGAGCTGCTGCGCCAAACTGTGCCAATGTGCAAATTGCCCATGTGTGGATTAAGTCATAATTACAAGAAAATATGTCATTATTATGTGAGAGGTTCTCAATGTTTCGAGATGCTAAGTCAATATTTAGAGAAAAAAAAAACATCTCGAAATAATGAGAAACTTTCTCAAAATATTGACTTAAAGAATGAGAAACTAAGACAATATTTTGAGAACGTTTCTCAATATTTCGAGATAGATTCTCATTATTTTGAGATGTTTTACTGAAATATTGACTTAGCATCTCGAAATAATGAGAAACTAAGTCAATATTTCGAGAAAGTTTCTCATTATTTCGAGATTTTTTCTCGAAATATTGTCTTAGTTTCTCATTATTTCGAGATGCTAAGTCAATATTTCGAGAACATTTCTCATTATTTTGAGATGTTATGTCATTATTTCGAGAAAGTTTCTCTTTATTTTGACTCTTATTTTATTTACTCAATTGTGGCGGAAACGGGCTTCCACAATTAAACACTGGTTGTATCTTATACAACAACACACATGCAAAACCAATAACAAAATTCCTGCTCTTGTTATAACTGACTTGCAGAGACAAATAAGGTCGGTTACAGTTTATTCTGACTGGTTTTTTGGGGTTTTTTTTTTTTTTTTTTTTTTTTTTTTTTTTGTTACTTATTATTTTGTGGTTGCTAAGAAATTCTACCTTTTGAGTCAGAGATACTGCCAGATTATTTTTCCATAGGCACCCATCTCTGTGGTTGAATATTTGCTATTCGTTTTTTTTTTATATTAACAAAAAAAGAGTCTGTTGATTCCAGTTTTTTTGTTGAAGTTGTAATTAATTGTGGTACAGTGGTTTCTTTCCTGTTGTTTCTTCAAGGTTATTATGGTTCATCTTTAAATCTGTTAGGACACAGAGCCTTTCATTACATAAACTTGATTAGCGCTTTTCAGATTTTCCTACAATGTTTTAAACCACTGTGGAACCTAAAAGACAAAGATTTGGTAGAATTAGAAAACATTTCGCCAACTTTTGTGTAATCCCACCTATCCTAAAAGTTCTGGTAAGTGAAGCGACTGAACAGAGAATGTGTCAAAATAGAAAACCCTTCAGAGTGCATGATATTTCAAGTATAAACACATGAACAACATTTTGTGTATCAAAGCATTAACACACACAAAAAAAAGCTTCCTCACACTGTCATCTTGTCTAAGCTGACAATGTCTACTTGTGGTCCTGCTGTATTTAATCCAGGTTCTTAATGCAGAGATACACAAATTTCCCAAGGGTTTAGAGGAGCATTGGAGCGGTCGGATCTTCTGTCACTGCTGGTTTGGGGCTTTATTTTGTTTACAGCATAGCTGTAATGGGAAGAGACAGTACCATTCATTCACCTTAAGCGCTCTCAACCCCTGTGTGCTCCCAATGAAGAGAAAAAGCATAGAAACATACAGACTCAACAGTAGACAAAATTATTGGGAAATAAAATGAGAAATTGGAAAACTACATTTACACTCAAGCATGCTGTGATGGAAGACTGTTTTGGAGAATGCTTTAGAGAAAAACTTCCCCTTTTTCAATCATTTTAAACAACATTTGTGTTATCTGGCAGACTTTTAAGAACTCCAAGGATTTTTCTGAAACTCTAGATTTAACTTCCACATTTTTGTATTTTTGCGCACAAAGGCGGTGCCTGAAAAAAAAAAAATGACATTTTTGGCAAAAGGAACGCGACAGTCCATTTTCATTGGTTTCTCTAAACCTACTAGAAAAAGGGAATACAGTAGTAAACTGCATGCTGTTCTTGAACCATTTAGACTATATGCATATATAATCTATTTTAAGAGGTGACAATTTTTTCAAATAAGGTTTGTTCCTAAATTGTCAGAATCACTGTTAGTTATACTGAAATTGAGTAATAGAACTTTAAATAAATAAAATAAAATTCAAAAAAAAAAAAATTCTTTCTTTTTGTAAACAGATACATTCCAGCTATTAGCTGGAAAACAATTGGGTCACAGCATGAAACCTTACTAAATCCAATTAAATTTTAATATTTTCATATATTTTATACTTTACAGTGTTTTTTCCCCCCAGTTCTTGAAACTAAACAGTGCAAATAAAAGACAAAACAATATAGTATGGTATTAAAACATTTTAATATTATAACACACTAATCTAATACTATATAATATCAACATACAGGTCCATAATGTAATGATACAAATTAAACTTTCATATATTTTAGATTCATTACACACCAACTGAAATATTTCAGGTCTTTTATTGTTTTAATACTGATGATTTTGGCATACAGCTTATGAACACCCCAAATTTTTCTCAAAAAATTAGCATATTTCAAAAACAGAAAAGTGTTTTTAATACAAAAAAAAAGTCAACCTTCAAATAATTATGTTCAGTTATGCATTCAATACTTGGTCGGGAATCCTTTTGCAGAAATGACTGCTTCAATGCGGCGTGGCATGGAGGCGATCAGCCTGTGGCACTGCTGAGGTGTTATGGAGGTCCAGGATGCTTCGATAGCGGCCTTAAGCTCATCCAGAGTGTTGGGTCTTGCGTCTCAACTTTCTCTTCACAATATCCCACAGATTCTCTATGGGGTTCAGGTCAGGAGAGTTGGCAGGCCAATTGAGCACAGTAATACCAGGTCGTGCTGAAAAAACAAATCTTAATCTCCATAAAGCTTTTCAGCAGATGGAAGCATGAAGTGCTCCAAAATCTCCTGATAGCGAGCTGGATTGATCCTGCTCTTGATAAAACACAGTGGACCAACACCAGCAGCTGACATGGCACCCCAGACCATCACTGACTGTGGGTACTTGACACTGGACTTCAGGCATTTTGTCATTTCCTTCTCCCCAGTCTTCCTCCAGACTCTGGCACCTTGATTTCAGAATGACATGCAAAATTTGCTTTCATCCGAAAAAAGTACTTTGGACCACAGAGCAACAGTCCAGTGCTGCTTCTCTGTAGCCCAAAGTGTCTTGACCTGGGGAATTTGGCACCTGTAGCCCATTTCCTGCACGCGCCTGTGCACGGTGGCTCTGGATGTTTCTACTCCAGACTCAGTCCACTGCTTCCACAGGTCCCCAAGGTCTGGAATCGGTCCTTCTCCACAATCTTCCTCAGGGTCCGGTCACCTCTTCTCGTTGTGCTGTGTTTTTTGCCACACTTTCTCCTTCCCAGACTTCCAACTGAGGTGCCTTGATACAGCACTCTGGGAACAGCCTATTCGTTCAGAAATTTCTTTCTGTGTCTTCCCCTCTCGCTTGAGGGTGTCAATGATGGCCTTCTGGACAGCAGGCGATCAGCCTGTGGCACTGCTAAGGTGTTATGGAGGCCCAGGATAGTGGCCTAAAGGGGTGTGTGGGGGGGGGGGGGTCAGTCAATCGCATGTCAATCTTGAGTACCTATAGAGTAGTATTGCATCCTTCATATCTCCGAAAAGTCTTAATTTTATTATATTTATAAAAGAAATATAGGCTGTACCGAGTCTTTCCGGAAAAAAACGAGCGCCTGGAGGCGTATCGAGTGGGCGGAGCTAAAGAATGACGATCGCAAACAAAGCGGTGACGTCCTCAAGCGTGGAGAAACCTATGCTATCGATCTCAGCTAATAGATATATGATCCAGAAACAAATCTGAGGCTGAAATAAATTGAACAGGAGAAACAGCAACATCAGGACCTCCGTCTCTGTGGTATGGACTGTATTTAGTGGCCTGTCAACATTTGTGTGTGTTTACTCGCAGTTTATGAGGACATGATTCGGTTTATGGACTATTGTATGTGACTAAACCTTAGCAGTAGCAAGCAAAACGGTTTTGCACGTCAGACTAGTGTAACAATATACATAGAACAGCAATGGAGTAACGTTAGCGCATTTGAATGACGAAGCACGCGATCGTGTCGTTTACTGATGTTTACTCTCACGACGGTAGCCAACAGCACAGACATTTGAAGCAGTTTTACTCACCGACTGCTTCCAAAGCAGGACCGAACCTTTATCGCTGGGACCGATCCGTCAAAAACACACTTCTTTGGTATGATTTGGTGAAGTCCTGTGATAGCAGTGGCGTGGAAATCCACTTTGAGACGCGACTGAAGCGATGTTGTGAAGCTTCCCGTCATTTCTGCATTCAAATCGGTTCAAATGTAGCGCTGCCTTACCAGAATGCTGTGCTGAAGCGTTGAAGTCGCTTGATGTCACCCATAGGAATAAAGTGGTGCGCTGCGTGGACTATAAAGACGTGTTCACGGACGAGTGGATCTGCACCTGAGAGTGTTTATGGGCGTGCATTTAGTCTCTCGCTCTAGTCGCGTGCGCGCAGCCTACCGGGAGAAGAGCCTGTACGGCCCATACAAGGACCTTCCGCTCTATTAACGCCAAGCGGACCCATACTCGAAAAAAACTCTCCGAAACTTGTGAGAAACCAGAAGGAGTATTTCTAACACAGAAATACTCTATCAAACATCCAACATTAGTTTTTGAAACTTTGTCTATGTTTAGGATGGGAATCCAAGTCTTTAACAGTGTAAAAAGCTCAGTATGCATGAAACAGAACCGCTTCTGCCGCTGTTTCTGGTTCACAAGTGGCTTGACCTGGGGAATGCGGCACCTGTAGCCCATTTACTGCACACGCCTGTGCACGGTTGCTCTGGATGTTTCTACTCCAGACTCCAGCTTCAGCAGGTCCCCCAAGGTCTGGAATCGGTCCTTCTCCACAATCTTCCTCAGGGTCCGGTCACCTCTTCTCGTTGTGCAGCGTTTTTTGCCACACTTTTTCCTTCCCACAGACTTCCCACTGAGGTGCCTTGATACAGCACTTGGGGAAGCCTATTCGTTCAGAAATGTCTTTCTGTGTCTTACCCTCTCGCTTGAGGGTGTCAATGATGGCCTTCTGGACAGCAGTCAGGTCGGCAGTCTTACCCATGATTGCGGTTTTGAGTAATGAACCAGGCTGGGTTCATCAAAAGCCTCAGGAATCTTTTGCAGGTGTTTAGAGTTAATTAGTTGATTCATATGATTAGGTTAATAGCTCGTTCCATGATATGCTAATTTTTTGATAATTTTGGGTTTTCATGAGCTGCATGCCAAAATCATCAGTATTAAAACAATAAAAGACCTGAAATATTTCAGTTGGTGTGCAATTAATCTTAAATATATGAAAGTTTAATTTTCACAATATGCTAAATTTTTGAGACGGACCTGTATTTGCAAATTTTACATTTTACTCCATCCTCCTCTGCCTCTTGGTGTTATCTCTATGTAGGTGAGGGATGGGGCTTCTCGGCAGGGGTGCTCTCTGCTGACTGGATCCCAGTCTTCATCTGATTCAGTGTCAGATGATAGTCTGTGATATAAAAAACTAAGAAAAAAATACATTTAATTTGTTTTACATATTTTCTGTTATAACATTTTTTTACATGCATATAAACAAACATGCACACAAACAAGCAGACATAGACTAGTGCATTAGCACAAACACACACACACACACGCACATACACGCACACACACTCGTGAGAGCGTGTGAGAGCACAAGGCTACCCAAACACACACGACAGAGGTTACCAGTAAGGAACACATCAAAACAATAACATGCCTCAGTACATGCAGTAAAATATGTTATATAAAACACTTGTTGAGAGTGACATTTCCCCATACAAAACATCTCCTCTGCTAACAAGTCAATGGATCAAAACATCGGTCTTCTTCAGAAACTTCATCCTCCGACTCATCAGTCACGCCAAGTACATTGTTCAACAACTTCAAGTTAGAAGCTTGTTTCACCCATTATATTTGGCAATTAACTAGGATAAAACCTTGTTTTCCCTGTGAAATCTCTCCAAGCACTCTTTACGCAAAGACCCATCAGTAGTCGCATTCCGATTACAAATTTGCACAAAACTTTTGCAATATTTTCTAAATGTTGAAAAAAAAAAATATTGCGAAATGACGGCATTTCCAATAACTCAAAAACAGCATTTTTGAAATGAAGACAGTGTTTGGAATCAAGTGCAAAATACTGTTCCCTGAATCCACAGCTTTTGTTGTTATTGTGAGGGTACACACATAAAAGCAGTTTATGGTTTATCATTTTCTTGCACTGATCTGTATTGCTAAAAATCATGGTGTATTGTAAGTTATATCCGCTATCATAAAGGAAAAAATCTTTTAGAAACAGCTGAGCCTTCATCGGTCAAAGGGTTAAAGAAAACATAGCCAATTTAGCTTCATAGTTAGGCTGTTTAAATTTGAGCCTATAATATATATTTTTTTATTGCATATGCTGATTATGAAAAGTGAGAGAATGAGTAAGACATTATAATATGCACATATATCTGAAGACATGGAATGGGGTCAAACCCATTTTGACCACTTCATTTTGTTTTGTAGAAAGTCTTTTCTTAAAATGAATTTAGGTTTGTATAAATTATATTTTAATTTTGATCAAATAATTACCTGTATATTTAATAAATAAAAAGCAAACAGAGCGTCAGGAATAGATTGACGTGCGTGACAAAACCACTGGCCTGTTTCCGCTGTCTTTGTGCAAGGCTGAAACTATAAATCTTTCTTTTTTTAATACATTTCTTGAATATATGTCTTAATTACAGTAGGCCTATAGATAGTTATGATATTTGTGGCAGCACCGGGGTCCATCATTACTAGGTTAAAGTTACGCCACTGAGGCTAATCATGAGCGGTCCATGATCCCAAAAAGTTTGGAAAATTTTGATTTAGATGTGGTTATCTGTTATGAACTGTATCTACATCAATAAATTACAACAATTTTGTGTCATGCCACTGATACAGGATGTGGAAGAGCCTATTTTACGCGGAGTTTGCTTCTGCTTTTCAAACATGGCGCTTTTCAAAAAGGCACATAGGCTAGCCTATAAATGATCTAATGTTAATGTCCTTATTAGGAGAAAATATATGTTGTTTTAATGACATTTTCATTATTATGAGAAAATAGCTGTCAATCAAAGACAGTGACACATACTGGGCATTCTGCACTGTAAAAAAAAGTTGGTTTTGGTTGGTTTAACTTAAAAAAGTAAGTAACCTGGTTGCCTTAAAATTTTGAGTTTATTGAAATTCAAAATTTGAGTTGATACAATGAAGGAAATTTGTTTAATGAATCAAAACTCAATATTTTTGTATCTGAACCACATAAAAAATGTGATATATCAAAAATAGCACAATTTGGCATGTTTCACTGCATCATCAGAAATAAAACACACACAATTACCCAATATGCTTACAAAATCTTTTAATAATATTTTAATAAAGGTTGTCGAATCTCAAAAAAAAAAATAATTGTATTAACGCAAAATTTTAATTTGAATGAACTCAAAATTTTAAGGCAACCAGGTAACTTTTTTTCTAAATATTTTTTTACAGTGTGGCATCATTCTTGACACCGAATGGCTGTTTCTGACCGTTGACACATCATAAGACGAACAAATTGGTTGAAATGAGGTGTTAATCAAAAGTGCAGAGGTCAGTGGCCATTTTAACTTTAACTTTAACTAAAATTAATTAAATGTTTACATTTTTTGCATACCTAGATGTCGATTGCATATTGTGCATATAGAAGATTTGATTGCACTGTCTGCTTTTTGGAAAAGGTACTACTACATTCTGTCGATGTTTATTAATATATAAATGTGTTAATGGACTAAATATTTAACATAATTCGGATTACCTGGACCCTTCAGAGTGCAAACACACAATATTTTTTTGGAATGTTTGAGGTTTAGTTGTCATAGGTGAGTTAACTCAGGTTTGTTTTTTGTTTTTGTTGGTTGTCGGTTGGTTGTCAGCCTGCGCCACCGTGGTCATCTGCCCTACCTTCTCCACCCTAGCTGCCAGCTCTGCCTGTGCCACCGTGGGCATCTGCCTGGCTTACTCTGCCCTGGCTGTCTGCACCACCCTGGTCGTCTGTCCAGCCTGCATATAATTCATATAATGTGTGGGTCAATGTCTCAGAATCTGCCCTTGCTGATATTGCATCGTCTGTACAAAACATAAAAAAACTGCACAAAGGTGTGTGACACCTTCACATACAAAGACAGAAAACAAGCAAATATTATACATAACATGTCTGAAATAGAAACAGAAACATAAAGAGCATTACACTAATTTAAGTCAATGATAAGGATAACACAATGTCATCCAAAATCTCCACCCATATACTCACAATATAGTGGTTACAGTGTTTCGAATTTATTTCTAATGCATAGATGAGTCATTCTTCTTTGACGGATGTGTGTGTCATCTATACAAGTAAGCTTGTATTTCACCACACTGTGTTCATTCAGGGTTGTGGACCTTGGATCTTGTGAGAATCATTGAAAAGGATGAAAGATCACTGCCTTGTGAATTATAACAAGTAAATCCACTAGTTATAATTCACCTGCAGCTGCTTCTAGCCTTCGACTGGTATTCAAGGTCATACATCAGGATCACAGCGAGAATACACAAGAGTCTCTTGTCTTTAAGGTGTATTATCACAATAAGCCTCCCTTTAAACTACTGAAGTAACTATATTTGCATTTCCTTAAGGAAATATGTTTAAGGCTCTTGTTCTGTGTGTTTCTTGGTTGTCATGACCCTCAGCATGTGCTGTTGGATTCACACATATAAGGCAAGGCAAGGCAAGTTTATTTGTATAGCACATTTCATACCCAATAGCTATTCAAAGTGCTTTACATAGAAATTTATTAAAATAGTGGTAACATATGCATGAGAAAAAAGAATACCATGTGTACGAATTAAACATTAAAAACAAAGATAGTTAAAACAGTTTTAAAGATAATAAAATAAATAAAATAAAAAATAGAATGGTCAGATCCACAATAGTGGTCTGATATAAAAATAAACATCCTTCGGTTTACAGCGTACATACATGTACCATCTTAATTAGATCACCTCTCATTCATTTCTTTCTCGAACACGTTCATAACATCCATTTCAATCACTGTTCCCTGATTTTTACTCAGGAACCTTCTTGTTAAACCCATTTTCACTCATACCCTTCCACAGATTTACATATACTCAAGCCTTATTGTCAAACTTACTATTTTCATCAAACCCAGTTTTCACTCATCCAATTTAACTCAAATGAACATATAAAATAACAATAACCAAAGATAAGAACAAAGGTAAACTAAAACAATTATAAAAAGAATAAAGAGATAAGATAGGGTCCAATCAGGTTCACGTACAGTGGCACAGTGCTCATTCAGTAAATGCACAGCTAAACAGATGTGTTTTGTCAGCAACTTTTTGTTTTCCTCTACAACCTTTGTTAGCCACAAGCACTTGGTCACCAACGGCTAGAGGTAGGCCTTTAGCTCTTTTGTTGTACTGGCTGGACTGGTGTTTTTGTTCTACAACAGTATTCTTCTGCGCTAACTTCAAGGCAGACTAAAGGTCGCTGACAAGAGATTTGACATACTTGTCATAGTCACAGATTGACTTGTCCTGTAGAACACTCTGGAACATGAGGTCAACTGGCAACCTTGGTACCCTACCGAACATTAGGTAAAAAGGGGCCTGTTGTTTCATGTGCTGTGCAGTTGTACACAAATGTCATGGTCTGTAACAACTGCGGCCACTTCTGCTTAGGCCTTGGTGGAAGAGATCTCAGCATATTCCCTAATGTCTTATTGAAACGTTCGGTACCACCATTCCACATCGGGTGGTAAGGGGTGGTTCTCGACTTGTCAACTCCAGCCAGTTCGAGAAGCTCTGCAATCAACCCACTCTCAAAGTTCAGATGTTCAACAAATGATGTTGCTCTACAATTAGTTCCTGTTTCCCATTCTTCACAGGAGGACAAAATGGAAGACACGTCATCAGCGGACATTGATGTATCCAGCCCAACATCAATTGCACCATAACCCAATGTTTGTGGTTGGCAGGTAAGACGGAAAACCTCTTGCACATTTCCATACTCTACGCTTTGCCCTTGTGTCAGCAGTTCAGAATAAGGCTCGGACAGAAGTCACTGACTCACTGGCTTGACGAACGGGTCAGGACTGAGCGCATTCGCCACAACGTTCAATCTCCCAGGGACGTACTTGATCTTAAAGTTGTACGGGGCCAGTTTTGACACCCAGCGCTGCTCACATGCATCTAACTTCGGCTCGGTCATTATGTATGTCAGCGGATTATTATCCATCCATACAGTGAACTCATGACCCTTAAGCCAGTGACTCAACTTGTCACACACCGTCCACTTCAGAGCCAAAAATTCCAATCTGTGCGCAGGATATATTGTTTGGCTGCGACTCAAAGCCTTGCTAGCAAACGCTACTGGTCTTGCCTTGTCCTCACCAGCAGGGATCTGAGAGAGTACTGCACCTATGCCATCCAGTGAGGCATCACTACAGAGAAGAAAAGGACGCTCAAAATCAGGATGAGCCAGCACTACACTGTCAACTAGAGCACTTTTTTACTCCTCAAATGCCACATCAGAGTCAGGGGTCCAGTCCTGGGGTGTCAACTCCCGAAAAGTGCCTGCTCTCTTGTGACTACCAGCAGCTTTCACTAAGCATTTCAGGCCAGCAGTCCAGTTGAATTAGGGTCTGGCAATACCTGAGCAACTCGGGATAAAGGATTGGTAGTACAGGACCATGCCAAGGAACGATCCGATTTTCTTTTGTAAAGGTGTGGTTCCATTTTCTGTCATCAAGTCCTTCCGAAAAGACAAGATGACATTGACTTTCTCCTCATCAACTGAAACACAAGAACCATCAATCACATGGCCCAGGAACTTTACAGATTTTCTTGGAAAGTGACACTTTTTCGGTGCAAGCTTCAGGTTGCTAGTTCTCAATCCAGAAAACACAATTTCCAAACACTTCAATGCCTCCTTTTCAAAGGTGCAAAGACCAATAAGTCATCCAGGTAACAGAGTAGGCTGGACAAGGTAAGGTCACTGAAAATGCTGAGCATCATGCGCATGAAAGACGCAGGGCTGTTGCAAAGGCCTTGAGGAAGATGATTATATATTCGTACAAGCCCATTGGTGTTGTGAATGCAGTATATCGCCGGTCAGACACATGGAGTGGGATGTTATAAAATCCAGACGTTAAGTCCATGGTGCTGAAGAGGGCATTACCACCCAAGGCCGCAAGACAGTCAGCTTGATGGAGTAGAGGGTGGGTGTCCTTCACAGTTTTAACATTTAGCCAACGAAAATTGGTGCAGATCCTCAGATTACCGTCTTTTTTCCTGACCATCACTAAGGGAGATGCATACTCACTGACAGATTTGCTAATAATGGCTTTTTCCTCCATCTCAGAAAGAACCTCTCTCAACTTTAGATATTGGGCTGGAGGGATGTCACGATAGGACAGGCGGAATGGGCGCTCATCATAAAGATGGATCCTGTGCACAAAATCCTTTACCTCTCCACAATCCAGTTTATCCTTGGAGAAAACATTACGATAGGACAGAATAAGACTAAGAATAAGACACATCCGCCAGTTTGGCGTTACGACGAAGATTTATCGGAGAGTGGGTGGGGATCAGAATTTTCATCAGCACCCATCGATCCCCCCACATGAGAGTCACTAGAACATGACGTGGCGCTGAACAAGAAGTAGTGGGCTCAACTATGACTGTGCTTCCTGGTGAAATATTAGTGTTAGCTGGTAGTTGTCCCCAGACAAGATGCTCACGGCTGGGAAGCAAAGTAACTGCTTGACAAAGCTTTACTGTGCCGAGCTTAGCAGGCTGTTGAGGACCAGACCAACGAGAAATGCAGCTCAAAATCTCAAGAAATTCTTCACACTTAGGGTTGCCGTTCTGACAGGAAATTACTTCCCAGTACTTCTTTTCATCTTTCATCTTCTGAAGTACACATTTGATGACGTTACTGCCGATTATGAATTCATCCTTCTGTCCAGGCACTACTAAGTTAGGTACGTTGAACTTAAACCCATAAACCTCTATTTCTAGGTTATACATGCACTTTGGCTGAATAGTAAGACCACCACAGCCCACTTGGACCACGTTACTAGGAATTTCTGAAGGTTATGGGTGAACTCCATCGGCACACAACTTAGATTCATCTTCTGTACTCAGGGTGCAAGCCATACTGCCAGAATCAAGCATCCCATTCAGAACAGACTGGCCACAGACAGTCACAGGAGCATAAAACAGTTCACTAGCTCCATCAATTTTCTGAGATCCCACATACAGCACTTTTTTTTTCAGGTGGCAACAATTTACAAAAATTTCATGTGGGTCTGACTCATCCTTCAGGGGAAGTACGCCACCGCCCATGTTGCCCCCTTCCAAATATGGGCTATTTAGTTTAACTGAGTGGCAGGAGAAAGCGGCTCAAAGCCTGTCGTCTTGGGAGAATTACTCTTAAAGTGTCCAGGTTTGAAACAGCTACGACAAAGCCTCTAACGCATACAATGAGTGTGTGTAGTGTGCTCTTTAGATCGACATACTCTAGAGTATGTCAATCTAAAGAGCACACTACATACACTCACTTGGGGTTTGTGGTTCTGGCATGACATCCAGGATTGGACGAGGACAGTGAGGCAGTGCAGAGAGATAAAACTGTGTCCATTATGCCAACCAGCTGCTGCATACTGTCGTTAGGTGTAAAAGAGACAGGGTTGGGGTTGAGCTGACTATTTAAACATGGTAACTGACCTGAGGAGAGTTCAGGCTGTTTTGGAGAAATTGATACAGGATTGTCACAGGCACTGTGTTCTGTTTGCAGGTGGACACAGGTGAGTAGCATGGGGTACAAACAGTAGCTCTCTTCCGGTTCCTGCGGTGACAGAGTCGCTCTTGAACCTCAGCAGCACTCCACTGCTCAGCAGGCTTGAACTGAAAAGACAAAGCAAGGCCAGGATCTGGACAGTGAGAGACAAACATCATTACAGCTTCAGCTGCAGGATCCTCGTCGCACTTGTTGCGCCTACACTCATTAGCCACATCGAGCCACAAATTGCATTTCAGTACGTCAAACACTGCATTTGGGAGCTCACTGGCACTCAGTTCAGGTAGCTTCGAAGGGACACTTTAACCACATCTCTCGCTTTGCCGGCCAATCTGCTTGTGATAAGATCAGAAACATTGGTTTGCGTTCTGCATTTCATTCTGTTCAAATAACTGTACATCATGTCTTCCCATTCGTGCACAGTAAATGAATCACTCTTAGGGTGTACTCACACTAGCCAGTTTGAACCGTGCCCGAGTTTGTTTGACCACCAAAGCGGTTCGTTTGACTAGTGTGAGTGCTCCAAACCGTGCCCGGGCTCAGCTCGATTAGCCGGCCCTGGCCCGCTTGGAAGAGGTAGGCCAGAGCACGGATCAGTTGGACTCGGGCACGGTTCACATGCAGTGTGAGCGCTAACCGTGCTGGAGTCCGTAATCAAAGCTGCAAAGTCCTTGCTGCACTTCAGCTGGTACCTTGCAAACCTCATAATACGAGCAGCACGATTACGTGAACATTTTCGCGCCACTAAGGTGACACATCTGTTTAACAACAGGCTGTGGACCACTGTGGACCAAACGACACAAAATTATCCACAAAGAAAACAGAGCGATGGACTCCATTGTGTTCAGAGAGCGCCACTCTTCCTGTTTATCCCGAAACCGTCGCACCATAATGACGTAAGCGTGCTCCGACACGAATGCTGAAACCCGAAACCGTCGCACCATAATGACGTTAGCGTGCTCCGACACGAATGCTGAAACCCTCCTATGTGAGTGCAGGCAAGCGGGGGAGTGGGGAGGGGGGACAATCGTACTCGGGCCCGGTTCATGGCAACCGTGCCTAGTGTGAGTACACCCTTAATGCCCCTGAAGAATGGCGGAGGAGGTGCATCTTGCTGTACTATCACCTTCAGGTTAGATGTATCAATGCACTTGCTGGAGTGCTGAAATAGAACAGCGTAATATTAAGGCCGGCTGAAATACTTTCTCCTATTTTCTGGGCCAGATCAGAAATTATGCCCCCTAATGGCTCAGAAGTAACGACCCGTTCACTATTCGGGTATGTGATTGGGGTGGAGCTAGCTGCTGGACCTACAGAAGCACCAATCGTTGAAACAGCTGTGTGCACACGATCAAGTCCCAAATTAGCTAACGCTCTCCCTCTCCCATAACAACGTGTAAATTCAGACTCCATCTCATTGCGATATATTTCTGGTCCACCACCCCTGCCCAATGGAAAAGTGACATTAGATCGTTTAAGAGAACTGAAATCGTCTTTGCTTGTATCCTCAAACATGTCTCAATTGTAAAGTGGAACAGATAAATCTTGAAAAAAAATGACTGAGAAATGTATATGCCACACACAGCAAAACTTTAACCAATTGATAATAGTTCAGCTATGCTTCACATCAAAATTAAGACCTGAAAAAAGAAAACTTAAAACACTTCTCTTTTCTTGACAAAAATAAAATATTTCTGTTGCCAAAATCAGTTATTCTTCACGTTCTTATTAAAAATGCATCAACAATCATTTATTATATACTGTTCAGATAAAGGATACATTGCATGGAGGTCACTGAAGCGCTCAAAGTATCTGCCATTCACGACCAAAAAAAGTGCTCCGGAGAAGAATAAGAAGAAGAAGAAG
Source organism: Pseudorasbora parva (assembly GCF_024679245.1). Lineage (NCBI taxonomy): Eukaryota > Metazoa > Chordata > Actinopteri > Cypriniformes > Gobionidae > Pseudorasbora > Pseudorasbora parva. The sequence continues at coordinate 47,648,335 of NC_090178.1, forward strand.
AGGAAAAATAAAGGTCACTCAGTAAGTCAATAAAGCTCAACCGTTGATTTAAGATGCAAAACAGTTTGTTCTGCGATGTCCCACGCTGCTTGTCTCACACACTATGCGCAAGCACACAGCCACCACGAGCGATGGCGATGAGAAAGATCGGCAAAGCACGAGCCGTCACGCAACCACGGCGATCTGCGAAGCACTGATCTGATGACGCGAAATGTTCACGACACCAAGTGAAACCGGTTGACTCGCGTTTCCCAAGTGACACCAGTTGACTTGTCTGCGTTGCGATTTAATGTGGACACGAGACAACAGACGACAGTTCACTGGATCTTTAATTGCTAATTCTTTAAAGAAGCAGCCTCTTTAAGTGAGATTGCCCTTTTTCTTTCTCTCCCATGAGATTACAATATCAAAAAGGGAATTAACAATGAAAAACATGAACATGAGAAATTTCACATCATTAGAAACATACCTGTTAAACATAGAAAGAAGCAGCCTCTTTGAGTGAGATTGCCCTTTTTCTTTTTATAAAATTTAATCACCATGTGCTCATTTCCATATATATAGACAAAAATATTACTCAAAAAGAGTAAAATTACAAAAATAACCACACAGAAAAGTAAAATAACACTTTACACACAGGTCTGGGTGAAAATATAGATATGACAGCAATAATTGGGATAAAGATGAAAGAAGATTATCAGGAGAATTGACAGATACCCACCTCTCCCATGAGATTATAATGGCTGCGTCCGAAACCTGGAAAATACTGCCTTCGGAGGACACATTTCAAGGCAGGAAGGCATTGAGCCAAGTCCGAATGTAATGTTTGCTCTACTTCCTGTCTCCTGAGAGACCTTCATCTGATCGATTTTTGAAGGCATCGTTCATGTGCCCTTCGCTGCCTGTGATATCCCACAATCCTGTTCTTTCCATTCAGTGACAGTTGGGCTGGGGGAAAAAGATGGTGTCCCGAAGTTGCGTTTGCGGGTCAGTTTGTGTGTAAATGTACGTTTTTTACCAACATATTACATTTCTGATATCATTTCTAGCGATAAATCACTATTGTAGTAATTAAATATGTGTTTAGTTTCTCACCAAAGCTCTCTCTATTTAGCTGTAGATCATTAAACTGTTACACTGCCTTAGAAATCAGTCAGAAAATAGTTCCGTGAGGTGCCTTCGTGCACAAACGCTGCCTGCAGTCATTTGCTGTGTCCCAAAGTGAAGTGCGCGCACTTCGAAGGCCGCATTTGAAGTGCGATTGCGTCATAGCGGCACTACGAAGGCTGTCCCAATGTGAAGGCTGCACCCTCTGAAGGCCGCATTTGAAGTGCGATTGCGTCATAGCGGCACTACGAAGGCTGTCCCAATGTGAAGGCTGCACCCTCTGAAGGCCACATTTGAAGTGTGATTACGTCACAGCGGCACTACGAAGGCTGTCCCAAAGGGAGAGCTGCACCTTTGAAGGCCACATTTGAGTGCTATTGCGTCACAGCGGTTCAACGAAGGCTGCCGCAATTCATGAGCGACTTCAAAATGTGCCCTTCGGTTCTCAGGCAAAGGAAGGGTACAGCAGATGGGACCTTCCCATAACTTCGCAGCCTTCCCTATCCCAGAATTCATAGCACACTGGTGACTACAGGATTTGACTGGTCCTCATTCCCGCGGCACTCGATCAGATTTCCCAGTTAAAGACGGTATAGCGGTCGGTAACTCAAGTGTAGCCTACTATTGAACACAACAGCGCAAGCGCTTTAAGTAAATAAAACGTTTAGTGCATTCGCACAGTTCCCAGTTCCCTGCCCTGAGCAACCAAGATGAACTTTAATTTCCCAATTTTTAAATGCTATTTATTTCTCAACCATTCTCTCAAGAAGATGAATCAGTCCATTATCACCCTTTTCGCTGTTTCTTTCTTCTTCTTTTCTTCATACACTTTCTTTAAATAGCCTTAATTAAATATGCGCGGGGCTGTATTTTCGTCCCGCTCCCGCTATTCCGCACCGCACCATTCCGCTCGCGCGTAAAATTCACTCCGTGCTCACCCGCTATAAATGATTTTATTCCCGACCCGACTGATGCAGCTAAATTTAGATTTTTTTTCCAGAATCTATCTTTTAAATTTCCCTTACAGAAAGAGCCGATTTATGTGCCAGTGCCGCTGATGTTCCTGCCATAGACCCTGGGACGAGCGACCACTCATGGTCGCCCCCCAGCCCGTGAGAGAGGCATCTGTCGTTAGCGTTACGCGACGAACATGAGCCCCCAACACGGGACCCTGAGATAAAAACCCCGGGTTTTTCCACATGACCAGAGCACGTAGGCATCGCCGCGTGACTTTGATCGTGTGGAGCGGATTTCCCCTCGGGGAGAACCCTTTTGTTTTGAGCCACCACTGCAGTGGCCTCATGTACAGTAGGCCAAAAGGTATCACGTTGGACGCTGCTGCCATGAGACCTAACAGTTTCTGGAACTGTTTCACAGTGACGGCTCGGCCTAGCTTCTGCTCTTTGACGGCTGCCAGGATCGATGCTATGCGTGTTGGCGATAATTGCGCCCGCATAATTACCGAGTCCCAGTTCACACCTAGAAAAGTGGTTCTCTGAGCCGGAGAAAGCACACTCTTCTTGGCGTTCAGCCTCAACCCCAGCTTCGACATATGGGCGAGAACAGCATCTCGATGCTGAACCGCCATCTGCTCTGTATTCGCTAGAATCAGCCAGTCGTCGATATAGTTCAGAATGCGGATGCCCTGCAGACGCAGCGGCGCCAGAGCTGCATCCACACACTTGGTGAACGTGCGGGGTGACAGTGCTAGACCGAAGGGAAGTACACGATATTGGTATGCCTCTCCCCCGAAGGCAAACCTCAGGAACTTCCTGTGATGTGGAAGGATGGAGACATGAAAATACGCATCTTTGAGGTCTATGGTGACAAACCAATCCTCCGACTTGATCTGCGACACAATCTGTCTGAGTGTAAGCATCTTGAATTTGAGCTTGGCCACCGAGCGATTCAATAGCCGCAGATCTAATATCGGGTGTAAGCCCCCATCCTTCTTCGGCACGATGAAGTAACGGCTGTAAAAGCCAGACTCCCTGCTGGGAGGGGGAACCCTCTCTATAGCCCCTTTTTGCAGGAGTGTCTCTACTTCCTGTGCCATTACCAGAGCCTGCTCCGGGCCCACCTCTGTAGGTAGGACACCGCAGAAAGGAGGTGGCCGACTTCTGAATTGAATGGCGTACCCCTTTTCTATTATCTGCAGGACCCAATGAGATATATTTGATAGACGTTTCCACTCGTCTAGAAAATCTACTAAGGGAACCAGCCTCTCGAGGCTGGCCTCTGGTGTATTTTGAGCAACAAGCACAGTGCCCTGAAGCGGCGGACCGGCAGGGAACAACTGACTTGACTGCTCGGGGGCCCCCCGAAGGGGGTGCGGACCACCCTCGGGTGGCCCGCGGAGACCGACTGCGCCCCGGCATTGCGGCGGGGTTGGCAGCGCGGCCCCCCGAGGGTGCCGTAGGGAAACGGGTACCGTTGGCAGGGGTAAACACCGTTTCCCTACGGGGGGAACCACCCTCAGCGTCCTGACGCTTCTGGCGTCAGGAACGCTTCGACGAGGCCTTCTTGGCGATCAGGACTGTCCGCAGATCAGCCCTGCCCCTCGAAGGCCTCGTCTGAGAGCGCCGCCCCTCGTCCCCGCGCTGAGGGGGAGCTCGGGCAGCGGCGCTCTGCTTTTGCTGAGCCCGATGTGAGGAGCTCGTACTCGGTTTGGGCTGCTTGGTGGTATCCGCAGCAGCCCCAGGGACCTGGACCCGGAGAGGGAGGAACTGCTTGAGCGCCGCAGCTTGCTTTTTCGACTCCTGGGACCTCTCGGTGACAGTGTGGACTGCGTCACCGAAGAGGCCTCCAGGAGAAAGCGGCGCATCAAGCAGGAAAGCTTTCTCCCTCTCCTTGATGTCTGTGGGGTTCAACCAAAGGTGTCTCTCCGTGGCCACCAATGCTGCCATGGAGCGGCCAACACATCTGGCCGTCTCCTTGGTGGCCCGGAGAGCTAAATCAGCTGAAGTTCTTAATTCAGTGACAATATCTCCCCCCACAACATCACTACCATCCAGATCCCTCAGCAGGTCAGCCTGATATGCCTGCACGATAGCCATCGTGTGCAGGCATGCAGCCGCCTGACCCGCAGCCGAGTACGCTTTACCCACCAGCGCCGACGTTGTTTTTAAAGGTCTGGTGGGTAAAGTCGGGGCCTTAAGGGACGATGCTGAGGAAGGCGAGAGATGGCTCGCAAGCGTCTCTTCCACCTTTGGCATCGCCCCATAACCATACTGTTTCAGCCCGCTGATGTTGCTGTAGACCGAGGTCTGCGGGCTGAAAACACGATATGATGCCGGTCTCCTCCATGATCTTGCCACCTCGGTGTGCAAGTCATAGAAGAACGGCAGGCCCCGCCGCTGAGGCTCTGAAGCGCGAGATGGCAGGAATCGTTCGTCTAGCTTGCTATGACGTTTTCTCCCTGCCTCAGATCTTTCAGTGGGCCAGTCGATGTTTAATCTGGCCACTGCTCGCGTCAGAACCTCAACTAGCTCCTCACTAGCCGGGGACTGAAGTGGCGAGTCTTCAGTCTCGATGCTTTCAACGTCCACCTCCTCAGAGCTGGACAGATGAAGCACCGGCGACTCTCTCGGGGGGGAAGAAACCGTCATGCGTGCTTCCATGCCCCGAGAAGAGCCGCTGGATGGAGCAGGTGAGGGCAGCGCCCGTCTCTAACCCCTCTGCAACATCCAATTGTGATCCCCACGACTGCAGCCTTCGCTCCGCCTCGGCGGCAGCGGGACCAGAGCCGCGGGGAACACGAGCCGAGGCACCCATCTCAAAGAGTGCCCGGCGGGAGCGCAGCGTTCTCAATGGCAATCGCTCACAATGCTCGCAAGCAGCCCCCTCGAGGGCTGCCTGGGCATGCTGCGCTCCCAAGCAGGCTACACAAAGAGAGTGTGTATCCCCGCTCGTGATGTAGCGTGGGCAGGGATGAACACACCTCTTAAAACTGCTTTCACTCGCCATATTTACTCTATCTATTTTATTTTCTCTTTGTTTGTTAATATATACTGAAATATTTAACAAAGGGGTGGAAAATCTCTGATATAGACAGACAAAAACACCAAATAGACAGACAGGTTCACACAGATCGCTTGCTGAAGGCTCAGAAGCTGGTTCCTGTTTGTTTTCACGGACGCTTTATAGCTTCCGGTCGATGACGTCATCACGCCGACGATCGATCTTTTTTCCGATGGAATGGTTCTACAGGCGCTTCACGACGCATTAACGCAGAGGCGTTCTCACAGCGTTTCGACGCAGCTCGAGTTCCCCGAAAGGGAACACTCGTTTTCAACAGGTAACCACATAAGACATTAATTAAAAATTTTGGGTGAATTTTAATAAACAATATGAGCAATTAAAAGGAAACACTCTGAACCTGTTACATTTAGTCGTGTGTTGCCACTTGCAGCAGTTAGTTAATGGTATTAACTACTGAGATGTGTGCAGTTAATGTTAACTGGTAAACAGCTACCTACTCACATAATTTTGATATTGCAATGGTATTAATAATATAATATAAATTCAGAATTGTGAGATATAAATTAGGAATTGTGTGATATAAAGCTGTGAGATCTAAAGTCAGAATTGAGAGATATAAAGTCAGAATTTTGTGACAAAGTCAGAATTGATTGATATAAAATCAGAATTGTGTGATATAAAGTCAGGATTGTGTGATAGAAATCAGATTTGTGAGATCTATTTTCAGAATTGCAAGATAAACATTTGCAATTACCTTTTCTTTTTATTCTGTGGTGGAAACACACTTCCATAGTCATAATGTATGTTTAAGAAAAATGTAGCTATAAAGTAGCTCTGCAGAAATCATCCAGCTCAGTTCAGTTCCCTTTCGGGGAACTCGAGCTGCGTCGAAACGCTGTGAGAACGCCTCTGCGTTTATACGTCGTGAAGCGCCTGTAGAACCATTCCATCGGAAAAAAGATCGATCGTCGGCGTGATGACGTCATCGACCGGAAGCTATAAAGCGTCCGTGAAAACAAACAGGAACTAGCTTCTGAGCCTTCAGCAAGCGATCTGTGTGAACCTGTCTGTCTATTTGGTGTTTTTGTCTGTCTATATCAGATATTTTCCACCCTTTTGTTAAATATTTCAGTATATTAACAAACAAAGAGAAAAGAAAATAGATAGATTAAATATGGCGAGTGAAAGGAGTTTCAAGAGGTGTGTTCATCCCTGCCCACGCTACATCACGAGCGGGGATACACACTCTCTTTGTGTAGCCTGCTTGGGAGCGCAGCATGCCCAGGCAGCCCTCGAGGGGGCTGCTTGCGAGCACTGTGAGCGATTGCCATTGAGAACGCTGCGCTCCCGCCGGGCACTCTTTGAGGAGGGTGCCTCGGCTCGTGTTCCCCGCGGCTCTGGTCCCGCTGCCGCCGAGGCGGAGCGAAGGCTGCAGTCGTGGGGATCACAATTGGATGTTGCAGAGGGGTTAGAGACGGGCGCTGCCTTATCTCTGCCCTCACCTGCTCCATCCAGCGGCTCTTCTCGGGGCATGGAAGCACGCATGGCGGTTTCTTCCCCCCCGAGAGAGTCGCCAGTGCTTCATCTGTCCAGCTCTGAGGAGGTGGACGTTGAAAGCATCGAGACTGAAGACTCGCCACTTCAGTCCCCTGCTAGTGAGGAGCTGGTTGAGGTTTTGACGCGAGCAGTGGCCAGATTAAACATCGACTGGCCCACTGAAAGATCTGAGGCAGGGAGAAAACGTCATAGCAAGCTAGACGAACGATTCCTGCCATCTCGCGCTTCAGAACCTCAGCGGCGGGGCCTGCCGTTCTTCCACGACTTGCACACCGAGGTGGCAAGATCGTGGAGGAGACCGGCATCATATCGTGTGTTCAGCCCGCAGACCTCGGTCTACAGTAACATCAGCGGGCTGAGACAGTATGGTTATGGGGCGATGCCAAAGGTCGAAGAGACGCTCGCGAGCCATCTCTCGCCTTCATCGGCATCGTCCCTTAAGGCCCCGACTTTACCCACCAGACCTTTAAAGACAACGTCGGCGCTGGTGGGTAAAGCGTACTCGGCAGCGGGTCAGGCGGCTGCATGCCTGCACACGATGGCTATCGTGCAGGCATACCAGGCTGACCTGCTGAGGGATCTGGACGGTAGTGATGTTGTGGGGGGTGATATTGTTGCCGAACTTATATCTTCAGCCGATCTAGCTCTCCGGGCCACCAAGGAGACGGCCAGATGTGTTGGCCGCTCCATGGCAGCATTGGTGGCCACGGAGAGACATTTATGGTTGAACCCCACAGACATCAAGGAGAGGGAGAAAGCTTTTCTGCTGGATGCGCCGCTTTCTCCTGGAGGCCTCTTCGGTGACGCAGTCCACACTGTCACCGAGAGGTTCCAGGAGTCGAAAAAGCAAGCTGCGGCGCTCAAGCAGTTCCTCCCTCTCCGGGTCCAGGTCCCTGGGGCTGCTGCTGATACCACCAAGCAGCCCAAACCGAGTACGAGCTCCTCACACAGGGCTCAACAAAAGCAGAGCGTCGCTGCCCGAGCTCCCCCTCAGCGCGGGGACGAGGGGCGGCGCTCTCAGACGAGGCCTTCGAGGGGCAGGGCTGATCTGCGGACAGTCCTGATCGCCAAGAAGGCCTCGTCGAAGCGTTCCTGACGCCAGAAGCGTCAGGACGCTGAGGGTGGTTCCCCCCGTAGGGAAACGGTGTTTACCCCTGCCAATGGTACCCGTTTCCCTACGGCACCCTCGGGGGGCCGCGCTGCCAACCCCGCCGCAATGCCGGGGCGCAGTCGGTCTCCGCGGGCCACCCGAGGGTGGTCCGCACCCCCTTCGGGGGGCCCCCGAGCAGTCAAGTCAGTTGTTCCCTGCCGGTCCGCCGCTTCAGGGCACTGTGCTTGTTGCTCAAAATACACCAGAGGCCAGCCTCGAGAGGCTGGTTCCCTTAGTAGATTTTCTAGACGAGTGGAAACGTCTATCAAATATATCTCATTGGGTCCTGCAGATAATAGAAAAGGGGTACGCCATTCAATTCAGAAGTCGGCCACCTCCTTTCTGCGGTGTCCTACCTACAGAGGTGGGCCCGGAGCAGGCTCTGGTAATGGCACAGGAAGTAGAGACACTCCTGCAAAAAGGGGCTATAGAGAGGGTTCCCCCTCCCAGCAGGGAGTCTGGCTTTTACAGCCGTTACTTCATCGTGCCGAAGAAGGATGGGGGCTTACACCCGATATTAGATCTGCGGCTATTGAATCGCTCGGTGGCCAAGCTCAAATTCAAGATGCTTACACTCAGACAGATTGTGTCGCAGGTCAAATCGGAGGATTGGTTTGTCACCATAGACCTCAAAGATGCGTATTTTCATGTCTCCATCCTTCCACATCACAGGAAGTTCCTGAGGTTTGCCTTCGGGGGAGAGGCATACCAATATCGTGTACTTCCCTTCGGTCTAGCACTGTCACCCCGCACGTTCACCAAGTGTGTGGATCCAGCTCTGGCGCCACTGCGTCTACAGGGCATCCGCATACTGAACTATATCGACGACTGGCTGATTCTAGCGAATACAGAGCAGATGGCGGTTCAGCATCGAGATGCTGTTCTTGCCCACATGTCGAAGCTGGGGTTGAGGCTGAACGCCAAGAAGAGTGTGCTTTCTCCGGCTCAGAGAACCACTTTTCTAGGTGTGAACTGGGACTCGATAATTATGCGGGCGCAATTATCGCCAACACGCATAGCATCGATCCTGGCAGCCGTCAAAGAGCAGAAGCTAGGCCGAGCCGTCACTGTGAAACAGTTCCAGAAACTGTTAGGTCTCATGGCAGCAGCGTCCAACGTGATACCTTTTGGCCTACTGTACATGAGGCCACTGCAGTGGTGGCTCAAGACAAAAGGGTTCTCCCCGAGGGGAAATCCGCTCCGCACGATCAAAGTCACGCGGCGATGCCTACGTGCTCTGGTCATGTGGAAAAACCCGGGGTTTTTATCTCAGGGTCCCGTGTTGGGGGCTCATGTTCGTCGCGTAACGCTAACGACAGATGCCTCTCTCACGGGCTGGGGGGCGACCATGAGTGGTCGCTCATCCCAGGGTCTATGGCAGGAACATCAGCGGCACTGGCACATAAATCGGCTAGAGATGCTCGCAGTGTTTCTGGCATTGAAACAGTTCCTGCCCGACCTCAGGGGCCACCACGTACTAGTCAGGACAGACAACACGTCCGTGGTCGCCTATATAAAAGGGAAATTGCTGTCAATCAGGGCAGTATATATCCCGGGGGCCCTGAATCAGGAAGCAGACAGCCTGTCGAGACAGGGGCCGAGGCCCGGGGAATGGAGACTCCACCCAGAGGTGGTGGAGCTCCTTTGGAAGGTTTATGGGAAAGCAGAAATAGATCTATTTGCTTCGGCGGAGAATTCCCACTGCCCGCAGTGGTTTTCTCTGACCCATCCGGCCCCGCTGGGGCTGGATGCCATGGTACAGGAGTGGCCGAGGCTGCCTCTGTACGCCTTCCCCCCGATTGTCCTGCTTCCAGGAGTTCTGGAGAGGGTACGCCGGGACGGGGCCCAGGTACTTCTAGTGGCTCCGAACTGGCCGACCCGAGTATGGTTTTCGGACCTGATATCTCTCCTGGAAGGCTCTCCGATGGAGATTCCGACCAGGAGGGATCTACTCTCTCAGGCGGGCGGGAGATTCCTGCACCCACGCCCGGAGATGTGGAAACTATGGGCCTGGCCTCTGAGGGGGCTAGGCTCATAGAGGAAGGTCTCTCGGCCGAGGTCGTAGAGACCATCCTTCACTCCAGAGCTCCGTCCACGAGGAAACTGTACGCTCTGAAATGGAAACTTTTCTCAGCATGGTGCAGAGAACGCCAGTGGGACCCAGTTAACTGCCCGGTTGGTACAGTGCTGGAGTTTCTGCAGGCAAGGTTCTCGGCAGGGTTGACCCCCTCCACAATAAAGGTGTACGTGGCGGCCTTGGGTGCCTTCCACGTCCCTTTCGGTGGAGTGTCTTTGGGAAGACACCCTCTAATTACACGTTTCCTCCGTGGCACCTTAAGGTTGAGGCCTGTGATGCACTCGAGGGTCCCAGCATGGGACTTAGCCATTGTTTTACGGGGCTTGTCCGAACCTCCATTCGAACCCTTGGAGGAGGTTTCGGATAAGTTCCTTACCCTCAAGACGGTATTTTTGTTGGCTATTTCATCTCTAAAGAGAATAGGAGATATTCAGCCCCTATCTGTAGGGCCCTCATGTTTAGAGTTTGCGCCTGGGATGGTGAAAGCATTTCTGCATCCCAGGCCGGGTTATGTCCCCAAGGTTCCTACGAGCCCACGGGGCCCCATCACTCTTCAGGCGTTCTGTCCTCCTCCTTTCACGACGTCAGACCAGGAAAGATTGAATCTGCTGTGCCCTGTCAGGGCGTTAGATACTTATGTCCACAGAGCTGCCCTGTGGAGGAAAACTGATCAGCTGTTTGTCTGTTTCGGGCCCCCTAAGAAAGGGGCCCCAGTATCTAAGCAGAGGATGAGCAAGTGGGTGGTCGAGGCCATCTCACTTGCCTATGAGGCGGCCGGGCAGCCGTCTCCACTGGCTGTCCGGGCGCATTCAACCAGGGGTATGGCTGCTTCAAAAGCACTCTTGTCGGGGGCTTCCCTCCACAATATTTGTAATGCGGCCGGATGGTCGTCTCCTTTAACCTTCGTCAGGTTCTATGAACTAGACCTGGCATCTACAGTTGGGGCACAGGTTCTCTCGTAACCGTGTGCGCTTCGGCTTCACACATACGAGACACTTGGTCCTATGGCGATGTGGGTATAAGCATTCTCACAGCGTTTCGACGCAGCTCGAGTTCCCCGAAATGTATGTAACCCTAGTTCCCTGAGGGAACGAGACGCTGCGTCGCTCTGCCATACTCCCGGCGTGTCCGTGATCACTTACTTCAGGCTTTAGCAGAAGTTAGTTCCTGTTTGTTTTCACGGACGCTTTATAGCTTCCGGTCGATGACGTCATCACGCCGACGATCAATCTTTTTTCCGATGGAATGGTTCTACAGGCGCTTCACGACGCATTAACGCAGAGGCGTTCTCAGTTCCCTCAGGGAACTAGGGTTACATACGTAACCTGAGACGTTCTCATCCAATAGTGTCAGAGCAGTCAAATCAGTAATATTGTTGAATAGTAAGTAACTAAGCAAGCCAGAGGTGGCGGTGGATTGGTGAAAACATTAAACCTTGGGAGAAACCAGGCTCAGCCAGTTCTCCTCTTGCAAATTAATCAACTTGGTGTGGTTATAATTTTAAGCTGCATCACAAGTCAGATCGTGGATTGATATCATTCAGAATATTTCAACCAGTCCCTTCTGGGTCAAGATCGATCATAAACAACGAGATTGAAGATACATCAGGCTGGCATATGGAATACACAGTATATAAATTAAAGCTATAAATCTTGGTCACAATTAGACTTATTATTTAACAAGTGTTTAGATTTATATTTATTTATATTTTAAAATTACAAGATGCTTTAATGGCACACTGTGTCAACTGGAGACTTTAATGTCTAATATTTTAATATCTAATAATATGAATTATATTATGATAAATTAAATATCTAGTAATAATAATATTAATCTAATCTAATATTAACATTTTTAATATCTTTTAATAACTTTCATATTTAATATGATTTGTATGCTCAACTTTCAGCTCTTCAACAATACATCACATTGCTGATGCATTCAACACAAACGTTGGATAAATACTTTGACAATGTCAGTGTGCAGACCTGCCTTAGGCAAATTAGACCACAATATTATCCACCTATGCAGAGACACCAACAAAAGATTAAACATGAAAAACCCATCTCACACACTGTTTAACAGTTGTTGGAAGACAGAAGAGGAACACATTGTTTTGCCACTACAGATTGACAGGTGTTATTGGACTTGTGCCTTGATGTTCATGAACTTATGGATGTTACTGCATCTTACATAAAATTTTGTGAACATATTAAAAAAGTATATTGATTATTTTCCCCTAATAATAAGCAATGGTTAACAATGGAGATGAAGGTTTGTTTTAAATGAAAAGAAAATTGCTTCCAGTAGAGGTGACACTGCTATTATTAAAGAGAAAGTGCAGGAAGTTATATGCAGGTCATATCAGGGATGTGCAGAGAGAATTCTTTATAGGCAGTGGCTCAATTGTAAAAATGGGTTTTTAGCACAGTAATAATACACCGATCAGGCATAACATTATGATGACTGACAGTTGAAGTGAATAACATTGATTATCTTTTCATCACATTACCTGTTAGTGGGTCGGATATATTAGGGAGCGTGTGAACATTTTGTCCATAAAGTTGATGTTTCCTTTAGAAGCAGTTAAAAATGGGCAAGCGTAAGGATTTGAGCGAGTTTGACAAGGGCCAGATTGTGACGGCTAAACGACTGGGTCAGAGCATCTCCAAAACTGCAGCTCTTGTGGGCTGTTCCCGGTCTGCAGTGGTCAGTATCTATCAAAAGTGCTCCAAGGAAGGAACAGTGGAGAACCGGCCACAGGGTCATGGGCGGCCAAGGCTCATTGATGCACGTGAGGAGCAAAGCCTGGCCTGTGTTGTCTGATCAAACAGACAAGCTACTGTAGCTCAAATTGCTCAAGAAGTTAAGGCTGATTCTTATAGAAAGGAGTCAAAATGCATAGTGCATCACAGTTTGTTGCTGCATAGCTGCAGACCAGTCAGGGTGCCCATGAGCATTGTTACAGACCATGTACATAATTTCATGGAAACAGTATTCCCTGGTGGCTGTGGCCTCTTTAGCAGGATAATGCACCTGTTACAAAACAAAAATACTTGAGGAATGGCTTGAGGAGCACAACAATGAGTTTCCTTCCAAATTCCCCAGATCTCAATCCAATTGTGTTGATGTGCTGAACAAACAAGCGCAAACCATGGAGTTCCGACATTGCAACTTACAGGACTTAAAAGATCTGCTACTAACATATTGGTGACAGAAACCACAGCACACCTTCAGGGGTCTAGTGGAGTCCATGCCTCGATGAGTCAGGGCTGTTTTGCAGCAAAAGCGGGACCAACACAATATTAAGAAGGTGGTCACACCTCACACGCACAATTTATATCACAATCATAATAATTTTACATCACCATTTTGCATGTTCTTGTCTAATCAGCCTACATTTCACATTAGGTATGTAAAAGGGGCATTTGTGCCTTCTCGAAAAACTGGATGAGAAAATAATTAATATTACAAAAATGTGACATTACAAATTTTAAAAGTCTCTCTTTTTTTAAATAACACAAAAAAACAAACAAAAAACAAAAAAAACATTCCAACAGCAACACCCGTGGATGAAGTTACCCCACTGACTTTTAATATTCTAATGTTGTGTCTAATATTATATATTTTAGAGAGGATTGGATCATTTGTTGGTCATGTAATAACTTTTAGAGACAGTGGTGTTTAGCAGTAATTTTCTGACAAACATATTAAATCCATCATTAACTAAAATAATAATCAGTATTGTTTTAGTAATGAAGAAAGTCCATAACTAAATTTGCAATATATTCAGCTGGAGCATAGAGCAATACTCCACCTCAGTATTGAGTTATCAAAGGTAATATTTTGTTTTAACTTGCTTTCATTTCTTTGCCAAAAACATGGTTCCCTATATGATCGACCACTGCGCATTTTCCCAGTTTGTTGAAAGCCTCATGGCACCATTCTTTCAGATAATAAACATTTACAAGGATTTGTCCTAACGGCTGGACCATTTCCTCAAACATATTTATCCAGCTCTGAAACACAAACCAGTAGCTTTTGATTTCAGTGATCCATGTTATTAGCTTCCACTTTCTCTGACAGGCTATTAATCTTTTTTCCCTTCATCCTTGTTGTATTATTTGTATTTTCCCCCAGTCTCATTCTAACACCATCTAAACTCAAACTCCTGCATTATGTCCTCAACTCTTCCTAAAATTAAGCATCATTACTCAATTCCCCATTTAGAATTTATGCCCCCCTCCTTGAACTGTATCCTTATCATGGTGGAGGGATTTGAGTACCCAAATGACCCTAGGAGCTATGTTGTCTGGGGCTATATGCCCCTGGCAGGGTCTCCCAAGGCAAACAGGTCCTTGGTGACAAGCCAGACTAAGAGCAGTTTGCAAACCCAGTAGCCTATGATTAAAATTAAAATGATTACCAATACATCACCCGGCACGCTCAAATATGTGACGTGGTGCAACCCTCCCGTGGGCTCACCACCTGCAGGAGGGATAGTATGGGGTCGACAGTCAAAGACGAGAACCTTGATGACCCGCTTTAGGGATGTGTAATGTCACCTCGCTAGTGGGGAAAGAGCCTTATCTTATGAGGTAGGTCAAGGTACTGGCTAGAGATAGCTGGGCTCACCTCCACGCACAACATGGGCTCTGGAACCACATTCTTGAGAGAGGCTTGACTCTCTACCACACTGGAGTTGCCCATGGTAAGAGGTGGCGGGCTGGAGTGGGTTTGCTTATAGACCTCCAGCTCAGCTAGCATGTGTTGGAGGGCACCCCACTGAACGAGAGGGTCGCTTCCCTGCACCTTCGGGCAAGAGGGCCGGGTACTCCGCACTGTGGCACATACGACAGTGAGGAGTACCCAGCCCTCTTAGGGTCTCTGGGAGGGGTGCTGGAAAGTGCTCCAACTGAAGACTTCATCGTTCTACTGGGGGACTTCAATACCCACATGGGCAGTGACAGTGACATCTGGAGGGTCATGATTGGGAGGAACGGCCAACCTGATCTGAAACTGAGCGGTGTTCTGTTATTGGTTTTCTGTGCTATTCACGACCTGTCCATAATGAACATCATATTCACACATAAAGGTCTCCATCAGTGCACGTGGCATGCGGACAGCCTGGATCCAGAGGTCGATTTTGACTTTGTGCAAGTCTCATCTGACCTCTGGCCGGATGTCTTGGACACTCATGTGAAGAGAGGGGTGGAGCTGTCACCACCGATCACCACCTGGTGGTAAGTTGAATCCAATGGCGGGGGAGGATTCTAAACAGTCTCGGCAGACCTAAAAGTACTGTGAGGGTCTGTTGGGAACATTTGGCTGATCCCCCTGTAAGAGAGATCTTACAACTCCCACCCCCAAAAGAGCATTGACTGGATCCAGAGGGAGTCTGAAGATACTGAGTCCTAGTGGATTACATTCTCATGGTTCTCAGTCAGAAAAGGGTGGCTTGCTCACTTCAGGTTGTTGGAGAGTTTCTGTCTCAGCTGGAGGAGTTCAGGTATCTTGGGGTCTTGTTTGCGAGTGAGGGAAGGATGGAATGGGAGATTGACAGACAGATCGGTGCAGCTTCTGCAAAAATGTGGTCAGTGTACTGGTGAAGAAGGAGCTTGGCTGTAAGGCGAATCTCTCGATTTACCAGTCAATCTACTAGGGATGCCACAATACTCAACATAATATTGAACCGCTGGCATTCACAGATCAATACGCACTGGTGAATTGCATTTAAAGGTGCACTATGTATGTGCACTATGTACTATTTTTGCAGTAAAATATCCAAAAACCACTAGGCCACTGTTATATAGTGTTATCAACACTCTGTCCTGCTCTGCTTCATACTACAGTAACATTAATAATCCCACCCATGAACATGATTTCTGCTTCTGCCTATGTCCTATTTCCCACCGGCTGTGACCACATGTCCCAAGATACTGTGCTCAAACTTGTTTAGAATAGGCAACCTCCAGTGGACGGAAAGTTGCATAGTGCACCTTTAATTAATTATTTCCATTTCTCTCCGTTTGAAATATTTCTCTCAGTTTATTCTGGCTCTTTTTGAGGGTGCCTGTGAGTCTACGCGCTGATATGCGCAAATATCCAATCATATGCACTAAAGTTTCATTTAATTTCATACTTAAATGCTACTGTTCATCTCTGAACTGCCACAGTAAATCTTTATATATATATATATATATATATATATATATATATATATATATATATATATATATATATATATATATATATATAAGGGCCGGGACTTTAACGCGTTAATTAAGATTAATTAATTACGTGACTTTAACGCGTTAATTAATTACGCCAAAAAAAAATAAAAATAAAAAATAACCACACTTATTTTTGCACCGCGGAACGTTTTTCAATGAATGAGTTTCGACGGACCGATTATACTGGAACACCAACTAGCGCTCCGGAGCTCCGGAGTCACGACAACCACAACAACAAACCATGAACAAAGAAGCAGATGAGACTGCTTTGCTCGGCCTCGTGGATGGGACATTTTGTTTTAAAAAACGAAAGAATGGAAGCGTCGTCAAGAGCATGGTTGTGTGCAAGCTATACAACAAGGAATCTGCGTATCACCGCCGCACATCGAGCCTCAAATATCACAAATATGCTTTTGCTAAACTTAATGGCAAACATTGCGCTGGTCTGCTGGACTGAAATAAATAAACAATATTTTGTTGATTAAGCTTATGTATTCAGTCATTATTCAATGGTATACTAAAAATCCATGTGAAAAATGACTTCTCATTGTTCTCAGGTCAAATATTTATATGCAATTAAAATGCGATTAATTACGATTAATTAATTACAAAGCCTCTAAGTAATTAGATTCATTTTTTTAATCGAGTCCCGGCCCTAATATATATATATATATATATTATATTATACAATACACTGGGAATGTGTACAAAGCTTTTTTAAGTAAAGAGTTAAGTTTAAGTAAGGGTCTTTTACGTAAAATCAAGAAAGAGTATTGCAATAAAAACATTTTCTCCCTAACCCTTTTCTGTTCCTGTCGCCTAAGAATAGAATAGCAAAACAACCAAACCGAACTGAAAAACTGTGGTTAAAAACCGAGGTATTTATTGAACCGTGGACTAACTGTATTGTTGCATCTCTACAATCTACATTCCTACTCTTACCTACGGCCATGAGCTGTGGGTCATGACCGAGAGGACAAGATCCTGGATACAGGCAGCCAAAATGAGCTTTCTCTGTAGGGTGGCTGCGTGCTTCCTTTGAGATATGGAGTCAATAGGGAGTAGAGCCGGTGCTCCTCCAAATCAAGAGGAGCCAGCTGAGGTGGCTCAGGGATTTATTTCAGATGCCTCCTGGACGACTTCCCGGGGAGGTGTTCTGGGCACGTCCCACCGGGAGGAGGCCCCAGGGAAGGACACACTGGATTATGTCTCCCGCTAGGCTTGGGACCACCTCAGGGTTCTTCCGGAAGAGCTGGAGGAAGTGGCTAGGAAGAATTAAATCTGGGCATCTCTGCTAAGACTGTTGCCCCCGTGACCCGGCCCCGGATAAGCATAAGATGATGGATGGAAGGATGGTTCTCTGGTGTCCTGCCAGGGGTCAAGGTATAACCATTAAACATAGCAAAGTTACCCCTGCCCTGCAGAACCATGATTTCTTCTTGCTCTTAAAATGCTCTAAAATACTTAATTTTCCAAAACACATTATTAACCAACCATTTTCAGATGCAATCTAAATGTTAACCAGTTAATTAGTATAAAGTGTATTGAATATTGATATACAATTTTTTATTAACAAAGCCATGTGTTTCAACATGTCTGTATAATAAAAGCCTTATAATGGTAGGGAAACAAATCACACTGGACAGGAAAAATGTCTGCATATTAATTCATCTCATGTTTTTTTTATTTTTTATTATAAATTTCACATTTCAAATCAATTAATGTAAATACTGTATTCAAACATTGTACATCATTTCAGCCTTTTAAATACAGAATTTGCAATGTAATAAAAGCAATGTCTATATAAATTTAGTTCAATAACAATATTGTTGTTGCAAAGTTACTGTCATTATCCAGCTCAATTTAGCTTAAATATCGTTGTAGAAGAAACTATGTTGAAATCTAGTAGGCCCTGCTTTATTAAAGTCAAAATTACCCTAAACAGACAAATAGGTCTGTCACTGAAAAAGCAACAATTTAGAAATGTATGGAAGCTTGTTTCCTTGTTTTTGTCATGATAACTGCCTGTGTTCACTGTGGAGTATTCGAGTCCTGGACTCAGACTCGAGTCCTTATTCTCTGGACTCGAGTCCGACTCGAGACTCAAAAATTTGATATAAGATGTTACACTTTTCCTGTTTCGGGCTCCAAGACCAGCCGTGAACCATGATCTTTTTTCCCTCACAGACACTGCTACCGCTCGCTCTCCTGCTTGACAACACACTCACTGACGTCACTCACTTTACGCCGCATTCTCCTGCATTATTCGTGGGCTAAATGTTGTCATTAGGAAAATGCAGAAACTATTATTGACTAATGCATATATGATAATAAACAGAGGAAGCTAGGGTTGGGCGATGTCTGCCTATTTGGCATCAGATGTTGACGATGTCTACATACAGTGAAGCGAATGTACAGTGACGGGACATATTCAAGATTCAAACTGTGCTTTCTGCAATGGCTGGTGCTCAGACAAATACAGACACACTCAGCACTTAATCCCGCTTATGTTTATTTTAGATTTCATTCAGATATTTAAATACATATAATTTATAGCAAAATAATACATTTATAGTTTGTAAAATACACAAACGTGTCTATGGAAGCCGCAATAAACAATCCTTTCAAATGTATTTGCCTACATACACTACAGGCCAAAAGTTTGGACACATTACTGTAATGTTTTTGAAAGTTTCTTCTGCTCATCAAGCCTGCATTTATTTTACAAAAATACAGGAAAAATGTAATAGGCTATTGTGATATATTATTACAATTTAAAATATTTAGTTTTGAATTTATTATACTTTAAATTATCATTTATTTCTGTGATGCAAAGCTGTATTTTTTTAGGATCATTCCTCCAGTCTTCAGTGATTATGAACCTTCAGAAATCATTCTCATATTCTGATTTATTATGACTGTTGGAAACAGTTCTGCTGTCTAATGTATTTGATGAATAAAAGGCTCAAAAGGAATTCATTTATTAAAAATAAAAACATATTTTCAAATAATATAAATCTCCTTTACTGTCACTTTTTATCAATTTAACACATCCTTGCTGAATAAAATTATTGATTTATTTAAAAAAAAAGAAAGAAAAGAAATTAGTGACCCCAAATGACTGACCAGTAGTGTATATTGTTGTTACAAAAGATTACTATTTTTAAAACATTTGCTTCGTTTTTTTTTTTTTTTTTTTTTTTTTTTGAAAACTTTTTATTCATCAACGTATCCTAAAAAAGTATCACAGGTTATGAAAAAATATTAAGCAGCAGAACTGTTTCCAACTTTGATAATGAATCATCATATTAGAATGATTTCTTAAGGATCATGTGACACTGAAGGACTGAAAATTCAGCTTTGCATCACAGAAATAAATGATAATTTAAAGTATAATAAATTGGACTCGAACACGGGACTCGAGCCTCGACTCGGACTCGAACTCAGGTAATGGTGACTCGACTTGGACTCTTCTTTGGTGACTCAGACTTGGATTTGGACTCGGAACACTGGGACTCGAGACTCGACTCGGACTCGACAGTTGGTGACTCGACTACAACACTTGTTCACCTGGTCTTGTATAACTTTCTGTCATGTCCTTTTTACTTCTTGTTGATACATTTTGTGATGATTCTCAGGTGCCTTGTTTGCCTATTTAACCCTTGTGTATTTAACCCCAGTGTTTCCACTTTTGCTCCATTCTCTTCTTGGTGTTTGATTTATTTTGGTTTATTTTGTTAAGAAAATGTATCTCCTTATTTTTTGAGTTCCCCCTACATTACACTTTTATTTCACAATTTTGACTAATTTTTACATTTGCTAGTTATAAATCAAGAATTGCAGGGTATAAACTCGCATATAAAAGAAAATGTCAGAATTGTGCGCTTTTTTTCTCAGGGTAACACTTTATTTTACAGTTTCCTTGTTGCATACACAACATCAGGTATAACATTATGATGACTAACAGATGAAGTGAATAGCAGTGATGATCTCTTCATCATGGCTCCTGTTAGTGGGTCGGATATATTAGGCAGCAAGTGTACATTTTGTCCATAATGTTGATGTGTTAGAAGTAGGAAAAATGGGCAAGCGTAAGGAGTTGAGCAAGTTTGACAAGGGCCAAATTGTGATGGCTAGACAACTGGGTCAGAGCATCTCCAAAACTGCAGCTCTTGTGGGCTGTTCCTGGTCTGCAGTGGTCAGTATCTATCAAAAGTGCAACAAGGAAGGAACAGTGGAGAACCGGCCACAGTGTCAGGGTGTCACAATGTAGAAAGTACCCAAAAGCGAAAGCTGGTTACAGTAATTTATTAAGCAGATAAAAAGTAAATCAGGCTGTCTGCCAGTTGCCAGCCATAGAGGCGGACACAGATCAGGAGGAGCAAACTAAAGGGTCCAGATAAGAAACTGGCGGGTATCCTGGTAAAGGTCTCTGCTGCCAGGGAGAGCACACTTTTTTTTCTGAATGATGTTGATATAGCATATGGTAAATACAGGTTTCATACTCCTGGCATATGTGAAAAGTTTTAAGTGTGTTACAACTAACCCCTTGTTAGGTTGTGCCCCGCACACCCCTATATATCACGATTCTGAGAAAAACAAGATGTAAACTCACAGCTGCGAGTAACGGAAAGTTGTGAGATTAAAAAGTTACAGTTACCTTTTTTATTATTTTATTAAGCTTCCATTGTGACATCCTTACCACCAATCTTAATGTTGGTCAAATTTAGTCAAAATTCTCAAGGGCTAACAAAAATTCTAGTTGTAATTTAAAAAAATAAAAATAATTAGAATTCATAATACTTAAAACAATCTAAATGAATAAAGCTCCTACAGAAGCATCATGCAGTTGTAGTGTGCAGCACTGTACCTTTAGCAATTAACAGAGGTTCTGAGAATTCATTCTGCCACCCGTTCAATATGATGTTAAGCAATAATCAAAGCGGAGGTATCGATCATGACTCTGAGAGCTGCCCCTGCATGTAGTTCAATCTGAAGCGAGATTAAACCTGGCCTATGTGCACTGCTGATGGGCCTTGGGAGAGAGACATTAAAAAGTCTTCCATTCAATCGCCTCTTCTATTTGCCCAGGGTTGAAGCACAAGGCTTTGAGCAAGGACAAAACGGCTATAAATCTGAACATGGGTGAAAGCTGTTAAAAATGAATAAAGTCACTGCTGATGACAGATAAGGCATTTCCACACTATGACAGATAAGCTCCTGGAGAATCACCTATATACGGCGTCAAAAATTCCATTTCTTTACTGCGATAGTAGACAAGCGAAAGAAGATAGTAATCTATGTCAACACAAACTAAATTAAAAATGAGGAGACTTAAGAATTGATACTATTTGTGGCCCATGATGCAATTTATTCTGCCGACATTACATGTTTAACGGTAAGGGTTATAGATGGGGTTGGCAGAGTCCAGCTGTTAATTTTTTATCAGGAGAAAATGCGAATGCCATGAATAAAAATATCCCTCTTGTTCAGTCTCTACTCTTCGAGCAGTTGTTTTGGAGCCAAAGCTCTTATTCATGCAAATTCTTCCAAACCCATGGTGGCCCATTAGTGCACAACACAACGAAATTTATAAAGCAAACATAAGTTCACAACACATATAAATCAAGCCACAACACAACAAAATCAAGCCACATCACAAAGAAATCAGGTCACAATATAGCTAAATCATGCCACAACACAACGGAAACAAGCCACAACACAACAAAATCAAGACACAACACAATAAAATCAAGACACAACACAACGAAATCAAGCCACAACACAAAGCAATCAGGTCACAACACAACGGAAACTCCACAACGGACTAAGCTCTGCCGGGTGGCTGCTTCAGGGGCTCGGGCAGGAGGCTCGGTGGGTACCGGAGGCCAGCATCGAGAGGCTGGTTCCCCTAGTAGAGTATCTCGGGGAATGGTTCCCCTAGTAGAGTATCTCGGGTCATGGTTATGCCTCCCGAATATATTTACTTTGGCTCTGTGTACCGTGGGCAAAAGGGTGCAGACTGCAGTTCAGTGTTCCACTTCTGAGGTTCAGCGGTGTGTTTTGGACTGTGGTGTGCCCAGATCAGTGGCCTGCTGGCCAGCCCCCTCTCCTGGGGAGCAATCGAGGTCGCCTCTTTCGTGGAGTCTTCTGGAAGTCGATGTCGCGTTCCAACGTCTACGACGTTCGGGTCACATTGATTTCCAGCGAACGCATGCTGCTCCAGCAGCCTCTAGTAAGACCTGCAGCTGAGCAGTGAACGCATGCGCTTACCGAAAATCCTCTGTGGAGTTTTCTGGAAGTCGATGCTGCGATCCGCCGTCTACGACGCTCGGGCCACATCGATTTCCAGCAAACACATGCTGCTCCAGCCGCCTCTAGTAAGACCTGCAGCTGGGCAGCAAATGTGTTCACACACCGAATACCCTACCCGACTAAGCTCTGCCGGGTGGCCGCTTCAGGGGGTCGGGCAGGAGGATCGGTGGGTACCAGAGACCAGCCTGTAGGCTGGTTCCCCTAGCAGAATATTTTCGTGCATGGTTATACCGCCCAAATATATCTGCTGGGGCCCTGTGTACCGTGGGCAAAGGTTACAGACTGCAGTTCAGTGTCCCACCACCGAGGTCATCGGTGTGGTCTGGATGGTGAGGTGACTAGCTCAGTGGCAGGTTATGGAACAGGAAGTGTGCTCCCTGTTGGTAAATGAGGCCATAAAGTGTTCCCTCCACCAGACAGGGAGTCAGATCCGGTTCGAGGACTGGTTCGTCACGATAGATCTAAGGACGCATCTCCATCCCTCCTGCCAACAGGAAGTTCCTGAGGTTTGCTTTCGGGGCGAAGCGTTCCAGAATCGGTTATTCCGGTCGGCCTAGCTCTTTCCTCTCGCACCTTTACCAAGTGTATGGATGCAGCTCTGTCTCATCTCAGACTCCAGGGCATCCATATACTGAGTTTTATCGACAACCAGCTCACTATGGCCCAGCCTCGAGAAATGGCAGTTCGGCATCAAGATGTTGTTCTGGCCCATATTCGGTGCTTGGGGTTAAGACTCAACGCAAGAAGAGCATTGATTCCATCCCAGAGAACCATGTTCTGGGAGGTGTATGGAGCTCGAGTACGATGTGGGCACAATGGAGTTGTGAACGATATATATAGATACGAACGATATACATACAGGCGATGTTCTCCAGAGAGAAACTAGGCAGCACACTCACTGTAGAGCAGTTTCAGAGACTGCTAGTGCTCATGGCAGCAGCATCCAACGTAAAACCTTTTGGTCTGTTGCAGATGAGACCCCTACAGTGGTGGCTGAAGATGCCTTCGTTCCCTAGTTATATGAAAGAAACCCTGGTTTCTGTCCCAAGGTCCAGTGCTGGGAGCGTCATGTTGCCGGAAATCCGTTTCAACAGATGCCTCCCTCACTGGTTGGGGCGCGGTCATGGACGGCCGCTTTGCGAGAGGTCTGTGGGAGGCCTGGCATTCTTCCTGGCACATCAACTGCCTGGAAATGCTGGTGGTCTACAAAGCTCTGAGGACTTTGAAGCTCTTTTTCCTGGACCTCCATGGCCACCATGTCCCGATACGATCCGACAACGAGGCCGTAGTATCGTATCTGAATCATCAGGGGTGCCTGAGGTCACGCCCTCTATGCAGACTGGTGCACCAGCTCCTCCTATGGTCCCAGGGGGCAACTGTCATTCCTCAGGGCGACAATATCCAGCAGCATCAGGAAACTTGATGTAGTCGTCCTTCAGTTCACATATAGCTTTGCTTGGCTATTTTGCACACATTTGGTTCACTTTCGCCACACAAATCATCTGTTTCCCGATGGAAGGTTCCACTTGCCAAAAACCTTAAAGTGATAAGTACTTGTAGTAAAGGAAGGATAGGCATTCCCCTAAAATAACCAGATGAAAGCCTTGTTTCAAGCAGCCTAATTATGTCTTCTGGCGTTGCTTTGTAAATGCGAAAACGGTCATAAAAGTTGATTTCATCAAAAGCATTCAGTGAGTTGCTCCTGTCCATAACCTCCCTTATGTCTGGTCTAGATTTGCTCTATTGCTAAGGTCAATCTGGAGGCCAACATCAATTTATTCCAGCTTAAATCTCCAATTTAGTCTATGATTAGTCTTAATCAGTGTCTGCGAAACCGCCCCAGGTAGAAACTGTCAAAACGGCAATCCCTTAGAAAAACATGTGCATCATTTGCAATGTCGAAAGTAAGAATATTGCAAAAAATAGAAAAAGTGCCAAATATAAGAGATCAGAAATAGCAATGTACTTAACAGGCATTTCACACACATTAATGCACACACCACTTCCAAAATGTGCCATTCATTGATACTGTACAATAATCTGCCACAACAAAATAGCAATGCACTTACCTTTGTGTTGCACGTTGCTCTGACAAAACTACAGTACGTCTTTCATGAAGTACGTTGAACATCATGCATTGAACAAGCACAATCAAAATGCATATACTAAAGAGATTTTTTAATATTATAATTTTTTGTCCGTCTATTGAAAGTCTAGTCAATCAAAAATTTATTCTAAAGAGATCAGATTATATGATATAGCTTGTAAGCTTTTTCTCATATATAAGCATTGATCAATTACTATTAAAATTATCTCACAAATATTTGCTAACTCATTTTTTTTTTTTTACAATGGGGTAATTGTGTTGCAATAGCTTACACACATGATTTCAAATGGTAAATTTAATTTAAAAAGACGAGTAAATAGTAATTAAATAAGAACAAATAAACAGATTACAAACAATAGCACAAATAAATACAACAGAATAAAAGATACAAATGAAATAGACTGTTTTATTTTTTCAGGAAGGTCTAACATTTGGGTAAGACACTGAATAAAAAAATGCAAAGTAATTCAATTTAAAATAACAATGGATAATGTTTTTTGTAAAAAAAAAAAAAAAAATTACAGAAGTTGATCAGTCAAGAGCAGTGTGATCGTTTGTCTTTTTGTAGTTTGAATAACAAATAACTGCTGTCCCTTTAAGACCTGATGCATGCATGGATACTAAACACTGTTCCTGTTACTCATCTTCATGAACTGTTTATGACAGTGTTTACATTAATACTCTTCAAGATGTGCACTGAGAATTTTGTTGAGTGTATTTGACCAATAATAAGCTGGAAAAAGAAGCAAATGTTTTGTCAGAGGCGGCTTTATTACAGTATGTGTGCGCGCTTCAGATGTGAGCGCAAAATTAGCAGGTAGAGTTATGTGCAATCCCGCGCAAAATTCAGACCGACCACACAATAACACTAACACGCTGTCATAAGGAAAAATTCAGCAGAGTGCGTTTGCCTTGTTCAGAGGGTTAACTGGGCTGAATGAGAATATGCGGGTGCATGTCAACTCGTCAGTCGGAGAGGAGAGTGCATCTGGCATCGATACTGTAGAAACTGAGTATCGTTTCAGATATTTCAGTATCGACACATATTTTTGACAACAATAGTTGCACTGTGCCGACCCAGGCTTTTTAAAAGTGAAATAAATCCACACTTTAGAGTGCTGCTTACCATGCTCCATGGCTGCAAGAGCAAGCAGCTGCGGCAAGCACTTCCGGAAATCAGGTGGCCACTATGGAAACCAAAACTTGTGCATTTGGAACCGATGATTGGAATCGAAAACAAACTTTCCAAACGATTCTAATGGCATCGTTATTTTTTAAAACGGTTCCAAGTTAGAACCGGTTCTCGATGCCCAACCCTACTGACAAGCCAGAACCACACCATCGGCAGGGCTCAATCCAAGGGGTGGGATAACCGTTTGTCTTTCAAATTCCCTCAATTTGACGCAATAGGATAGCGCTACAACCAACCAGAACACTATCAGTGGTGAGAAAACAATCACAAGCGGGTTTTGGCTGAGTTCCATGCACTTTCCCACCAGCAGAGCTAGTTGATAGATTAAACTTTTGCTCTATCCATTTAGATTAGAACCAGTTTTTAAAATGTCTGTACTCCTCAGAATCTGCAGTAGAGGGACACTTTATTGGAATATGACATTCATCAATTAGATTATGCTATTAGAATTTTTTAAAACTGCCGAACTGTCCACAAACCAGCTCAAATTTTGTCCACCCGCCCAAATATTCAAATACATACAAATATGGTATTTGGTTGCTAGGCAACGTGGGGAAGAGGACGCTGGCGTTGTCTGTTCGCCGCTTCTCCACCCACAACAAATCATGTTAATGTACTATTAGATTTACATTTTATTTTATTTTATTTCCTTATGTTTGTGACTAGTCTAACAGTCAGAGCTACAATTGGGACTGTTGCTGATTGCTGGCAGCCACTGAGAGGTCGTTGTTCGTCGTTTCGCCGTTTTCCACCGCTTCTCTAATGTTTACGTTTGAATTGCTGCGGTTGGTTTCTGGTTTGGAGGAGATTTGATGTTTCTCGCCGCGGGTGCTCACTGGTGGTCTCCCTTGGGCTTGGGCTGCATGGTGGCTGAAGTTTGCACCGGGCTAGCGTCATCCGGGCTCTCGTCGTCGGCGCCGCTGTTCCGTCCTGCATTGCGACCGTGGAGCGGCTTGGACATCTGCGCCGGCCCCGGTGTGTCCACAGAAGTGCCCGGAGGAATGTTCTGCCTCCTGCATGGTGCTGCAGCGGTCCCCGTCGTTTGAATCATCATGAAGAAGACCCATCATCTGGTCTTCAGCTGTCGTGCCTCGGCGATGTCATCGGGACACTGCCGCTGGGAGAAATCTGAAACATGGAGTGGACCACAGTGTGCTGCGGAGCTAACAGAGACTTCCACCATCAGCTGTTTTCTGTCCACCATCAGCTCTGTTTCTGTTCACCATCAGCTCTGTTTCTGTTCACCATCAGCTCTGTTTCTGTTCACCATCAGCTCTGTTTCTGTTCTGTTTTCTGTGTTGGTTGATTGTTTGTAGTATTCTATATTTTTACTTGTTATTAATTTTTTGTTGTTATCCCCCCCCCCCCCTTTGTTGCACTTTGAGATTCTTCGGAATGAAAAGTGCATTATAAATAAAATCTATTATTATTATTATTATTAAATACGCACAATCAAATTCAAAACCATGCATTTGGGGAACACTGTTGCCGTACAATGTATTCTGGTCTAGCTATGGTTCAGGTCCATTCTGAAACTTCTTAAGTCTGATCACTTAAATGTAAAAGCACACTTCTCAACAGCCCTAAAAGTATGTGGGTAATGCTCACCTTTACAAATGCTATTAATTAAAATCCAGGGAAAAATTAAATTCAATCTTTCATGCCAAGATTACAAACCCCAAAATTAAATTTCAATTACTAGACACAGACATGCAATGCCAGAAAAAAAGAATGATTCACACCATAGTATGTATATCTACCTAGGCACCAACTGATAACCTCAGAAGAGCTGAGAAGATTTCAGAGATGCTTTCACAAATAGATCTGTTGAATGACTGCCCAGACAAAAAGTACCAGAGGGCCACAACAGAAACAACAACACAAACTCACAAGCAAACAAAGCCTGTCTGAAGCAATTTTTTCAATCAGACAGCAAGATGAGAACTGTAAAGGTGGTCATTTCCTCCAAATGGACTGCCACACAAGTGTTCTGAATGGAGTACTGAAAGCAATGATTTAAAATTGGGGGCAGCCAAAACACACAAAATAAAAAAAAGGAAATTGTACATTTGTCCTTGACAATGATTGGGAAGGTCTTGAAGGAACCCGAGATTGACAGCTAAACTACTTTTGCACAGTCTACGGTCATTTCATAATTGCATCACTAGCATTTTTCTCCACTCTCTTGCTCTTGCACTGATGGCTTTTGTTTCTAATCTGAATTTTGAAATTGCCTTAACTCTATACTCAACCCATCCTTATTCTCTCCTTTCAGTCTCCCTCTCTGTCTCTGTATTAGCTCTGTGTCATTGTCATAAGCAGTGCATCATGCTGTTTCCTATATAAAGGACTTGTATGTTCAATCCACAGCAGCAAAAAAAAAACAAAAAACAAAAAACAAAAACTTCATATTAACTCCATCAACCAAAAAATGTTTCGCAAATAAAATTATTTTGACTTATCCCTGAATTTTTCAAGCAAACTCCTATGATACCATTAAGAAACTTTTACACATATTTGGATCTTCACATGCTATATTTGTGCATCCTTTTTTACTTTCCATACATCCTACCTCTTAACCCATGCAAGTATAAGAGGCTAGGAGAAAGGTATCGAAGCAAATATTTGTAAAACAATATTCTTGCTCACTCAGGCATCGCTTCAAAGGGACATAAGTGTGCTAACAGGATCTGCTGTTATGTTTTGTTCATTAAGACATTCTTAATAAATGTTAATGCAAGATGCACTGTTGAAGTATGTGAAATTGATAGTCTGTTTAAACCACATACTTGTTTCCATGTCATAGACTGAAGAATGGATGAGTGAGGCAACAGATGGAGGGAAAAAATGATTTGATCAATAAGTTATGACAACATACATTTTTACATTTCTTTAACTAGTAACTCTTTAACAGCAAGAAAAGTCGAAAAGCAATTTTCTACATTTTTATAAGTTATACAACATTCAATTAATTGTTTGCAATTTAAGTTGAATTGACTTAAACATGCAAGTTGATTGCACTTAATTTAGGTTTTTTTACATTGCATTTTAACTTAAAAGTATACTGTAAGTTTACAGTATTACTGTTTAACGGTATTTTTGATTAAATAAATATAGCCTTGGTGAAAACAGGAGACTTCTTACACTGCTTTTTTGTACCATTATAGCTTTATTAAAATTGCTTATACTAAAGCACATACATGTGCTGGCTTCAGATACATGACCTAAAATAATTTATCTTGTTGGTTAGTAAGTATTATCAAGCGTATTTTTAGTTTGGGCAGGTCACGTGACTGTCAGCCGCTCATGTCTACCTATAGGAATACGACGTCTATCATAGCATGCATACTGTTTATAAGCTCCTTTAGTACTATCAGCAGCTATTGCTTTCTCCGGAGCTCTTTTACCATTCTCCATCCCCAGCTCCTCCTCTTTTAGTCATGATTTGGCATTCTGATTCCCCCTAATCAACTAAATTCGCTAATTAGGTTGCACATTTATATCTGCAATGCATTGTTGGTTCTGTTCTGTTTACCTTAGTGCAATAGTTCCCAACCACGTTCCTGGAGGCCCAGTAACAGTGCACATTTTAACAGGGTTTTTTTGTTTGTTGTTGTTGTCTTTTGTCTGACACACCCACATCAGATTTTGGAGTCCCTACTAATGAGCTGATGACTTTATTGCTTCTCTCCCTGCTTCGTATCCATGTTAGGCTGCATGAATGCACAGAGATTTCTTGTCCAGAACAGAACTATATACTGTCAATCTAAGCTATATGTGACCCTGTCTGTGAAAACCCTTCTAAAGTAATTTTTTTGTGATTCACTGATTTCTACATAAAAATCATCCTACATAATGTAAAGAACATTCTGTTAAAATATAACCTTGATAGCTCTTATATTAACTGAGTATGGCTATGTTAAAGATTTGCTGAATTTTGGGCTCAGAAAATCATGTTTTTGAGAAATTCCAATGTAAACACAAGTTTATTTTTAAAACTGCAACACATTTGATGCATAATTATCCTGAATATGATTCAGGGTTCATGAGGTTTGTAAAACAGGCCTATTTATTATGATGCGGATGTCCAAAAAGCACAAAAACATTCAAACGAATTGGGGTACAAGAGCTTGATTGTAGCAACAATTACCAAGTCAATTAATTGAAATTATTTGTATAACTTTATTAATAAAATTAAATATCCATGGAAAAAGTCATTTATAAAAAGTCATATATAAATGAATTAATATATTACATTTCAGGAGAAAATCTCTGACTTTTACTGGGCTACATTAAGTACAGTACTGGAGTAAAAATAAAGAGAGGGATAGTACACCCAAAATTTAAATCATCATTTATTTACCCTCATGTACTCTCAACCTGCACTTTCTTCAATAAACCCGGTTATATCATTATTTGGGGTAATTCCACCGAGATTAATATCGGAAATGCTGTTTAAGCAATCAGCTATTTTTTGCTCCTGCTCGCGTTTAAGTGCTGCCATGTCAAATAGTCTAGATAACTTAATTCATGAATCCAGTATTTCCCAACCTTTTTTCAGTCATGGCGCCCTTTGAAAATGTTCTAAATTTTGTGGCACCCCCTCGCATAGGTTACGGTAGGGGTGTAACGGTACAGATTGCTCACGATTCGGTTTTAGGTTTTGGGTTCACAGCTTCAGGTTCATGGTTTCTATGGTTCGGTATGTGCTATGTTTATGAAAAAAGGACTACTGTCAAATAAAAATAAAGAAAAGAACAAAAAACTTAAATACAAGCAGCAGCACAAATAATTACTATTGAGCAAAGATAATAAAATAATGTTTTTTTCTTTGCTTTTCAGGCAGGTCTAACATTAGTTTTAGGTAAATAAATTGAATAAAGTAATCATATGAAAAATTACTGCATATTTAACTGTTTAAATTAAATATTAATCCTTATTAAACTTACAAAAGCTATTCAATCAAGAGCAGTGAGTGATTCATTATCTTCTTTGACATTAAACAGACAGCAGTAAAGGCTACTGCTCCTTTAAGACCCAGGGGTGTCGCTTTCTCGACTGTATGTTCACTTAAGGCATATTTCAGACTATGTCTGCTTGGATACTCATCAAGATGGACATATTGACATCGGCTACTTCTTGTGTGAGTTTGTCTGTTCAAGCGCAAGACTTGAAAGCACTCAATAGTTGCGCGCTGAGACGTGCATGTGCGCGCTTTCGGATGACCGCACAGAGACAAATCTTCTCACATCACGATCGCACGTGAGTTAGAAAATCTTGATTATTTTCAAGTTACAACCTATATTAAAGATGCGTCATCAGATGTGAGATGAACCGCGATGCAAGTGTGTGCTGAAACCTTTTATGCGGCACCCCGCGCACCCCGGTTGGGAAACACTCCATTAATCTGACGCACCACCATCCACAACATGTTTTATATAGACACATAGCAGGCCTAATATGACTTTAAATTAAGATGGTTATTATTGGCACAATGTTGAGCTACAAAACAAAGAAGAAAATATTAAAATATTGGCGATGAAACGAAAATATCTCGCCAGACATCTGAACCCGGCTTAAGTCGCAATGACCTGATTGCCGCTCGTGCCATTTGATATTAATGTCTTTCTCTTCCTAATGGTAAAAAAAAACAAGTTCCTGAACCGATCTATCACACGAATCAGCTGGTGTTGTTGCGCTGAAAACCCCCTGAGATGATTAAAATGACATTTAGGGAGCCTGCATCCGATATTTTTTGTGTGCAAAAGTATAAAGTGTAGTGTCAATAAAATCACTAATTTCAGTATTTATAATGTATTGAATTAAAAATTGAGCATTGTATCTCAAACCCCTTGGTATAATTTATAATTTACAGCAATAAACACAAATTACCTATTTTCGTCATTTTTATGGCTATGGCACTTTGACGATCAAAATCTCATAATTAAATTTTGCGACTTTAGACGGGGTTTCACAGACGGGGTCACAAATGCTAATTGTCTATCATATTTGATGATAGTGGTTCTGACAGAAATATATTTATTGTGAATATTCATGACAAAAACACATTGTTTGAATAGGTCTTGACAGCTAGCAATATAATTGTTACTAGTACATTTGATTTATTGATGGTTACTGTTTTCATTATATGTACAATAATCCGATTTGCTGAGCTTTGTGTGCAATAGCTGAAAAGTGTTGTGTCACGGAGTGACTTAAAATGGCGGAACTTAAAATGGCGGAACCTAAAAGGGCGGAAATTGTCCGCCCGGACCATTGTCCATGGAACACGCGGCTAGTTCCGGTAACTCCGGGCAACTAAAAGGGAGTGTTATTGGGAACAGGTGTGCGCATGGACGTGGCGATCGATGGTTGGACAAATTAGAGCAAAGGAGGCATATAAAGAAGGCAACGGGAGAACAGGAAAAATGGTGGAGTTGATTCCGGCAAACGGGGGCGGGGGGGTGAAGTTGATTCGGGCCAACGCTGCAGGGTGAGTGAAGTTGATTTGGGCGATCGCGGTGGGTGAGACGGAGCGATCGGTGAATCAGAGGGACGTCTTGAGGCGGATGATACAGACTGGGCGAAGTGAGAACAAAGTACTGGGCTGAAGAAAACATGAGCTAAGTGTTGGAAGCATTCGTTGTTGAAACAACTGTGTTGATATGTATTGTTACTGCCTTGAAGAGATTGTTTACATTAAGAAGTCATTGGGAACGTATTGAAAAGAGGAAGGAGCGTGCTGAAAGATCGTGGTCTTGACGTTTTCATATGGTCATCCTCTGCATTGACCCTTTCTACTATCCAGGACTTATTTCCCGGCCCAACGTGGTGATCCTGACCCTAATTCACTGTGAGTGTGTGTGGAGTACAGTGGGTGAGTCTTTCTTTTGATGTGTGTCCACCTGAAGAATTATAGTGTTGTGCTGTGCAAACGTTGTCAGCGATCCCTCCTTAGGTCGAAGAGAGAGCCTTGCATCAGAGGAAGCACTAAAGCCGACATCTGTCTGACTACGGAGCTGGGAGTTGTATCTACCCAAGTGTACCGCCTGTATACTCACCTGCACGTCCAAAGCTAAGAGCCTAGTGTATGGTCCTGTATACTCACCTGCACGTCCAAAGCTAAGAGCCTAGTGTATGGTCCTGTATACTCACCTGTACGCCCAAAGCTAAGAGCCCAGTGTACCGCCCGTATACTCACCTGTATGCCTAAAGCTAAGAGCCCAGTGTACCGCCCGTATACTCACCTGTACGTCCAAAGCTACGAGCCCAGTGTACTGTCCTGTATACTCACCTGCACGTCCAAAGCTAAGAGCCCAGTGTATGGTCCTGTATACTCACCTGTACGCCCAAAGCTAAGAGCCCAGTGTACCGCCTGTATACTCACCTGTATGCCCAAAGCTAAGAGCCCAGTGTACCGCCCGTATACTCACCTGTACGTCCAAAGCTAAGAGCCCAGTGTACTGTCCTGTATACTCACCTGCACGTCCAAAGCTAAGAGCCCAGTGTATGGTCCTGTATACTCACCTGTACGCCCAAAGCTAAGAGCCCAGTGTACCGCCTGTATACTCACCTGTATGCCCAAAGCTAAGAGCCCAGTGTACCGCCCGTATACTCACCTGTACGTCTAAAGCTAAGAGCCCAGTGTACTGTCCTGTATACTCACCTGCACGTCCAAAGCTAAGAGCCCAGTGTACGGTCCTGTATACTCACCTGTACGTCTCAAGCTAAGAGCCCAGTGTACTGTCCTGTATACCCACCTGCACGTCCAAAGCTAAGAGCCCAGTGTATGGTCCTGTATACTCATCTGTACGTCTCAAGCTAAGAGCCCAGTGTACTGTCCTGTATACTCACCTGCACGTCCAAAGCTAAGAGCCCAGTGTATGGTCCTGTAGACTCACCTGTACGCCCAAAGCTAAGAGCCCAGTGTACCACCTGTATACTCACCTGTATGCCCAAAGCTAAGAGCCCAGTGTACCGCCTGTATACTCACCTGTATGCCCAAAGCTGAGAGCCCAGTGTACCGCCTGCATAGTCACCGGCAAAACTCGGCTTGTACGAAGAAGAGAGAGAAGAGACCGGGAAGATCTGTCGAAAATCCGGAGTGACTCAGATCCCAAGGCCCCAGTCCTGGAGGACTGGTGTCCCCCTTTTTAGTATTTCTCCTTCCCCTTTCCCATAAATCTCTTTTAAATTAATAAATATTGGTTCTTAACTTAGCCGTCCTCGTCCGTCTGGTCATTGGGGTGTTTCTGGGACCTCCTCGGGGTGGAAACTAGGGGAGGAGCGGGACTCGCGCTAAGTGGCGGTCCGCTCCGGCCTGTGACAGTTGCTTATCATCAAAACAACATATTGGGATTATTGTGTGTTAAGTGTGCTCTTGACATACAGCCACCTTTTAAGCAAACATTATCTGATTATCAAATAGCCTTCTTCTCATTGCTCCTTATACTCGGGCAAGATTGAATGTTTTTGAACAAGGGTTTGTAAGGTGGCATAAGTGGCTACTCATAGGCTTTTAATCATTAAAATTAGCTCTAATGAATTTAATTTTACTGCTCAATGGTATTTAACCATTTTAAATGAAGTTTGTGATCAATTTTGTGAACTAGAAACACACTCTAATCATGGAACAAAGCAACTTAAGTACAAAACAGGTCGATGCAGAATATGTATGTCAATTTACAGTGCTGTCTAATCAATTGCCTCCGCTCTACCTCAGATATTAGTGTGTGCACGATCAAACTCTCCAGTGCACTTGTGGGCCCATCTTATTTTTAAGAACACATATTTTTAATAGGGTAGCCAACTTCCATGTTAATTAAGGTGTAAAAAACAGTTCTGCAGACTGGTCTGCTTCATCGTGTGTCCATTTTTTAAACACAGACATGTAACGTTTCAACCATGTTATTAAGTTCTGACAGGACTGACAAATGCGTTAAGATTTGTTTGCTGTATTGTCGAGTTCTAATCTCAAACAGATAACTTTTTCATATATGCATTCACCTTTACTGTTTCTCTCAAAAATGATGATCCTGTTGGTAAGTACTCCGTCTATCCTTAATTTTTTTACAACACCGGCAAAGATTGTTTACTTCGTATCTTCTACTTCTTTCAGTGTGCTGCAGTTGAGTTCAGTTGACAACTATGTGTTGCTCAACATACATCATTCCGTTGCTCTGATTGTTTGTAGGTCTATCCAATTGAGGGGAGAGGGATTTTTTTTCCCTGGTTCGGTTGAAACGCCCCATAATCACAGCCCAATGGAGCAGTATCAGACTCATATTCTGACTAGAATCTGAGTATGATGACTGCAGGCTACATAAACCTAACCATATCTCTATAGTAAATTCATGTATTTAACTAATATTACTCCGTACTTATTTGAGTAAGTACAATGTATCTACATTCCCTTAAAATAAAGTGCAACCAAATAATTTGACTACAAATAACAGTTTGTAATAAGCAGCAGAAGTGTGTTTATCAGAGGGATCAGAGAAAAGCGACCGGGAGCCAACTCCCTGCAAAACAGACAAGGCTCTGAAGAAGTTTTGACCCAATCCATCAACTCCAACTCGAACAACTCAAGAACTCGAACAAGCATTTCAGAGGTAAGCTTGTTGTTGATGAATTTCTACTTCTTATGATATGATTACGAGAATAACCTCCATTGCCAAGTTTTTCATGAGTGAATAGTAACTCTTTTGTTGTAAACTTATTCAACCCAAGCGCTCTTTGGTGACGTGGGTGATCATCTGTCCATCATCGTATAAAGCCCGTCCTGACAATTTGATTGGTCCGAATAGCTCTGGTTCAAGCATAGTTGCTCCACAACGGATCAAGCTTGGACTTGCAACTTACAACTTCCCAAGCACAAATGTGACCCGTCACGGAAACCAGGGACACAAGTCGGCAGCACAACTTTCACGCAAAACGCGAAAGAAGCATTTTATTTCAAATTTTGTGATTTTCGTTTTTTTGCAGAATCTGTTAGTTGAGATCACGAAGAAGCCTCCCCGTTTTTGAGAAAGCAGTATTGGTATATTTAAAAGCGTACATTTTGAGGTTGAAATCGGCTTGTTTTCGGAGACTCTAGCACGCAGTAGGCGCGTGTCATTGTCTGTGTGTATTTCCATATGGGATAAGCCGGCTTTTGTTTCTTTTGTTATTGTACCCGCTCTCCGAGGGAAGCGTGGCTACTTATTATGCAGCGCTCTGGCTGGCTCTAGCTGATATCAACATTCAATGAAGATGGACGCCGCAAAGATGATCGCAGATGAGCTGAACCGTGGCCGTTACACCGAAAATGTTTCGAAGTACTTCTTCGACAAGCCGGATGCTTATGAACAAGCGCTCACTTGATGGGAATAAAAGCCCAATTCAGTCACGTGCGAATTGACATCTCTGTGATTTGGCCAGGATTAGGCGGATCGTAATATAATTTCTCGGCTGCGCCGCTGTTCCGTCTTGCATTGCGGCCGTGGAGCGGCTTGGATTTCTGCGTCGACCCTGGTGTGTCCACAGACGTGCCGGGAAAACTGTATCTGCCTCCTGCATGGTGCTGCGGCGATCCTCATCATCTGAATCGTCATGAAGACCCATCATCATGGTCTTCAGCTCTGTTTCTGTTCACCATCAGCTCTGTTTTCTGTTCACTATCAGCTCTGTTTCTGTTCAGTTTTCTGTGTTGGTTGATTGTTTGTAGTATTCTATATTTTTACTTGATTTTCAATTGTTTTTCTTTTTTTTTTCTTTGTTGCACTTTGAGATTCAGGAATGAATTCGGAATGAAAAGGGCATTATAAATAAAATCTATTATTATTATTTAGCTAAAGGTTAGCTAAATAATAAAGGGTAGCTAGAGGTTGTACAAATTACCCACCTCATACGAATTGGTCATGAGATAGTGTTATGTGTGGTGAGGTGGGGATCATGTTTGATTTCAAGAGAGAGCAGAAGAAATTATGTTTTGTATTTTTTTTTATTTGTCGCTATAGTTACTAATTTTGTTCTTCACCTGTGTACTGTTTAGTTTATTGCTACTCTGCGTATTTATACTTTTCAGTTTCTGTGTAGTTAAACTTATCCACACGTGGGTTTGTTTCATGGCTTATTTTTCTTTTTGAGAGGGCTGACAGCTTTGACGTATACCTGTTACCCTTAACATTTTTAATAACAACAGTGTTGTTAATATTGTTCTACTTATGAAGACATTTGTTTTTATTAAGATTTTACTGGGGAAGATTGACTGCTTCTATCCATCTGTCATTTGTGCTTTCTCTGAAGCTGACCTTGAGAATGTCCTCCATTTCCCTAGCCGAGTTTTCAAACATCCACACTCTCTTCATGCTAATGTCTTACACAAGCACTCCATTAAAAATAAAAGTTGGTCTATTTCTTTCTCTGTATCTCTCTCGCTCTTTTCTTCTTTCTTGCCCTCCCTCTCTCTGAAGTTCTTTCATGAAGCATCAAGAGCCATATATTCATTATCTGGCATCATATTCATTTCTATGCTAATGAGGACCATACCCACAGAAATCTGTCCTTCAGATAGGAGTAAGTGGCAATCAGGTTTTGTTTGTTTTGAGGTTTCTTTCTAGAATGACAGAACATGTTTCCAGTATTATATGGAATTTTAGTATTCAGAATAAGCTACAGTACATAATAATCAGTTTATTAAAGGGATAGTTCACCCAAAAAAGAAAAGTGTATGTTTTCTTCAGTCCTGTGATATATTTCCAAGTGAAACAGAATATTAAACAGAGGGTAGGGTTTTACTTCAATGCTCCTCCTCTCCATCTCCAAAGCAATGGTTGGAGAGGAGTGGTTACGTACTTTCAAACCTAAGCCGCCAAACTGCCGTCATCTGAGAAGGAACGCTGTTTCCAGACCAAAAGTGACTATTCAGTTTTGATTAAAGATTACAGCGCTTTTTTTTTGTCCGTGCATTAATTTGTGCAGATTAATTGGTCACCTTAAAACCTATAAATTGTGCTAACAAAGTAAATAGGATACATTTTGATTTCATGAGGTCTTTAAACCCTGCAGATTGGTGTATTAAGACACAAAATGATCGGTTTGTGCGATAAACTGAAAAGTATTTATATAATCATAGGCGCGAGTGCCCTGTCGTAAGACTAGTATGGACAGAGGACTCCCGCCTATCACAGGATTACCAAGGTACACAGGGAAGCATTTTCCAGGTCGAGATATGCGCCAGGCGACTACCCGAGGGGAGGACATAGGATACACGTGAGGGCTGCATATGGAAGAACTTTGGGGAACCAGCCAAAGGTGGATTTTTAACACCAGGGCGTGGCAGCTAGCCAAGGGAAACACCCGTGTGGGGGTGGCCCGGAGGGAAAACCATGCACATGGAGTGCTAGAAGAGCTCAGGGCTTCCAGAAAGCTCAGCTGAGGAAAATATTGCACATATCTAGCCTGAACGCCAGCCGAATTTAGCCCCGGCCGCAAAATTTTTAGGTCGGGCAATTCGGTCTGGCCTTGCTCCATAGAGGAGTAATATTCCCCGAACAGAAACTGTTCGGACCAATAAAATCATCAAGAGCGGGCTTTAGCGGACGGACGGACAGATGATAAACAGTAACGTAATCATGCACGTCATCAAAGGGGCTTGGATTATATTTGTTTGAATCCTAAACGGAGAGCTTGTTTGTATATGCATTCACCATCACAATTTCTCTCAGAAATTATGATCATGTTGGGTAAGTACTCTGTGTATCATTAAATTCGGACTTGGCAAGTGCAGTTGAACTCTGTTGACATTTGACAATGCGTCGCTTCGTTGCTCTGATTGGTTGTTGGTCTATCCAATTGATGTCTTTCCTGGTTCGGTTGAAACACGCCTCATAATCACAGCCCAATGGAGCATCAGACTCATATTCTGACTAGAATTGAGTATGATCATGTCAGGCTAGCACATATCCAGTCCGAGGAGTGGAATGATGAGCAAGTGAAGACATCTGAGCCTGGTCCATTACCGGCCACTAGTGGAGGCGAGTACATAGTCATCTACAGCTCTGCAGATGTCTTTCCAAGACCAAGAGGAGGCCACAATCCGGGTGGAATCAGCCCTAAACCCAACGGGGCATGGACTCCCCAGCGTCTGGTTAGCCAAAACAATGGCGTCCACTATCCTGTGAGACAACCTTTGCTTTGATAGAGCCGTCCCTTTCAGCTTTCCACCATAACAAACAATGGGCTGGTCTGAGGTCCTGAAACACTGCATCCTGTCTACGTAAGCTGTGAGAGCGCGGACAGAGCTTGTCGGCTGCACAGTTCAGTACCCCAAGAATATGGACAGCACAAAGGGACCTGAGATGAAACCCCCATTTATCAGTCACTAAAGTTACTCGGAGTGGCTGAACGAAAGGGAACTTCATTTGTGTTCTACAGAAGAAACAAAGTCATCTATATCTTGGATGCCTTGGGGTAAGCAGATAAACATCAAACGATCATTTTTGGGTGAACTATACCTTTAATAAAATAACAAATCCAGCAATGTAAAATGGCATCAGCTTTTTTTTCTTTTTTTTTCAGATAATGTGAGAGTTATTTTTTTATTGGTCACTTTATATTTAGCCTGTAGTCTGTTTTCAAAAAATCATTAGGATCATCATTATCAAAACATTTAATATTTTTGAATATACTCAATTCCTATTTAACATTATTCAATGATGTGCTATTTTCATCATCATATGTTTCCTCAGTGGAGCTGTAATAAGATGTTATCAATAACTTTATACTTCTCTTTTGCATATAATGAAAGCATATAGTGGCTAGAGACTTCCAAACGACAAAAATAAAAATAAAATACTTGTACATACAACTTTTATGCTATTATACACTCTGAAGCTATATGATTGGCCTTAAATTACACAATGGCAAGATAATGTTCACATTTGGATGGTGTTCTTTTAGATTCAGATTGCCAGAAAAGTACCACTGGATGAGTACATCCATGTATCTTCACCTGAGAAAGTTGTTTGGGTCACATGCTTAGCAAAACTCAAACTTTTTCATCGATCAGTTAATGGTGCACCTTCCAGAGCTGCAGCATCTGAAACGTGACATTTTCACAGCACGATGAGAGCTGCTACTCTCTCTCTCTGTAATTATTTCAGCGGTACTCGCTTGCCCCAAATTGAAAGAATGAATATCAGCCTATATTTCCTCTGAATCACATCATTTAAGAGGCTTTTTATATGTTTAATAAAGCACAGCCGCCTGCCTCTATCACTAAGGAGCGAGTCATTTCCTGGGGAGGGAGAAACATCTGTTCCCAATTGAAGGGCTTGCTGAGGGGGAAATAAGGTTTTTTTCTTATTATAATTGAGGAGAGAATAGTTTTAAATGGCACATTATAGACAGCACAATCTAAAGGATTAAAAGGCGGGAGCCTCCAACACTCGATGCGAGGTGAGGACACATGTATTATTCTGACCCACCTGTTCAGAATCATTTAATGGTATTTATCGAAGCCGGCATATTTTTTATATGTACTGTAGTTAGCAGATGGACAGCCTTCCACTAATACACAACATGAGAGCAATCTATCAGTTCTTATCTCTCCATAACAGTGTCTACAAAGTTTGCAATGTTTATAGTCAATTGCAATAAGATTAATAAGATTAATAACCATTTCTGATGCTCTTTAACGTAATTGTCAGATGGTACACTATAAAACTGTATAGCGACCATTTGCAAAACTTAAACAGTTGATTTACAGCAGTAGTTATACCACTTATTAGAATTATATGATTGTGAACAGGCACACTCAGATTGAAGTCTGGAGAAAGGAAAGGAGAAAAAAATACATGCAATTTGCAGATATCACTCCCCAAACATGACATGACAAGGTTTTATTCAAATTCTGAACTGATTATATATACATAGCGCACAAAGAGCTATGCGCTAAATAAGCTGTCACTCATTTTAGCTTCATTGATTATATTGTAACTTTGTGAAATCAAATTTTGTACACAGCACAATTCAAAATTTACATAATATCTACGTTTGCTATAATGAAAAGATTTGCGCCTAACACAGAAATCAATACTGGACAAAAAGGGCTAATTAGCAATTACTTTGAAAATAATTTACAGACAGGTCTGTGACTGGCTACATTGCTCAATGAAACAAGTTGTAAATAGAAACCTTTGCAGATCACAATGCCTCAGGTTAGACATGTAACCATGGTTCCCTGAGAACAGG
This sequence comes from Pseudorasbora parva, assembly GCF_024679245.1. NCBI lineage: Eukaryota > Metazoa > Chordata > Actinopteri > Cypriniformes > Gobionidae > Pseudorasbora > Pseudorasbora parva. The sequence goes on from NC_090178.1 coordinate 47,689,288, forward strand.
GAATGAGGGGTCACTATGGGGTCTGCCAATGTCTAACAACGCTCTCAGTAGCCAATAAGGCTCAAAGAGAGCCTACAACTTTCGAACTGCCTGGCCGATCTCTAGGAGCGGAGGCCTCAACATGATGACTCTCTAAATGGAGAGGAGACCTAACCATGCCCTATGATCTTACAAGGAGGCCTACACCTCGCAATGCTGTCCTAGCAGAACTAGTGGAAGTGGAGGAATTATTAGTATAGCTCTCTCAAGTGTGAGGAAGCCTAACAACTGTCACAGAAACCAGATCTCCTGGAGCCAGTTTCAAGCCTGGTCTACCAACCTCCACTGTTCCTGTGGTCTGGGAAACCATCCAACCTACATCCATCTGTGCATAACTGGTTCTGGGAGAGCAAGAGAGTCAGCAACTACAAGAGGCAATTTGCCACCAGTAATGCCATGCTGATGTTCGGCAGGCCAAAACTCCATCATATCTACCTGGACAAAAGGTGTGACTTTCTACAAAGGATATCCGGCTCTGATTGTCCCATGTTCATTGGCCCCTTTGAAATCACAAGGGAGATCAGTTTAGTTCACATTTAGTTAATTGAACTAAAACTACCAGCCAGTGACCGTATTCACCCTGTCTTCCATGTCTCTCAACTAAAACTTTTCCGCTCACCCATTTCTTCTGTCTCCACAGAGCCTGGCACCCTGGATGAACCTCCTTGCCACCAGTCGAAGAAGATGGAGGAGTCTTCATTGTTTGAGAGATCCTGGACTCTACTTACACCCTTCCATGGAGGTCATCCAGATGAGCCTTACTAACACAATGGATGACTGCTTCGGTGTTGGGGTCCCTCGTGCTCAGGAGTGGGTCATGGGGTATTGTCACTGAATCGCTGTTCGCCGTCCAGTCTGTATCTGTACTGTATTAATCAATCAATCAACTTTATTTATATAGCACTTTGACAATGATGATTGTTTCAAAGCAGCTTCTCAGTGTTAAACAGGACAATATTGCAACCATTTTTTATTTGGCTGTACAGTCATTCTGGAGAAAACAATGATTTTATCAGCTAATTTTAAATGAATCATATAGCGACAATGTTGGCAGATCAGTATTATAGTTTATAGAATTAAATATGACCTAATTTATTAATTGTATTTCCATATTTAGTTGAATAACTTGGATCATAATTTGAATGTCCCCAACTGAGCAAGCCAAAGGTGACAGTGGCAAGGAACCAAAACTCCATCATGGCATGATGGAGAAAAATAAACCTTGGGAGAAACCAGACTCAGTTGGGGTACTAGTTCTCCTCTGGCCTATTAACACACTGTGTGTGTATAATTATTATTCTCGCAACCTTACAGGTCAGAAATCATGTTATTGTTACAGCCGTTTCACACCGCAAGCGTGAGCAGCACTTTTTTTTTTCGTCACCCATGTTACTGTTATTGCTGCTGCTCCTGCTATTACTGCTGCTGTTATTGATGCTGCTCCTGTTATTACTGCTGCTCCTGTTATTACTGCTGTTCCTGTTATTACTGCTGCTCCTGCTATTACTGCTGCTGTTATTGATGCTGCTCCTGTTATTACTGCTGCTCCTGTTATTGCTGCTGCTCCTGTTATTGCTGCTGCTCCTGCTATTACTGCTGCTGTTGTTGTTGCTGCTCCTGTTATTGATGCTGCTCCTGTTATTACTGCTGCTCCTGTTATTGGTGCTGCTCCTGTTATTACTGCTGCTGTTATTGCTGCTGCTCCTGTTATTGCTGCTGCTCCTGCTATTACTGCTGCTGTTATTGTTGCTGCTCCTGTTATTGCTGCTGCTCCTGTTATTACTGCTGCTGTTATTGCTGCTGCTCCTGTTATTGCTGCTGCTCCTGCTATTACTGCTGCTGTTATTGCTGCTGCTCCTGTTATTACTGCTGCTGTTATTACTGCTGCTCCTGTTATTGCTGCTGCTCCTGTTATTACTGCTGCTGTTATTGCTGCTGCTCCTGTTATTGCTGCTGCTCCTGCTATTACTGCTGCTGTTATTGTTGCTGCTCCTGTTATTGCTGCTGCTCCTGTTATTGTTGCTGCTCCTAATATTACTGCTCCTTTTATTGCTGCTGCTCCTAATATTACTGCCGCGGCTCCTGTTATTACTGCAGCTGTTATTGTTGCTGCTCCTGTTATTGCTGATGCTCCTGTTATTACTGCTGCTGTTATTGCTGCTGCGGCTCCTATTATTACTGCTGCTTTTATTGTTGCTGCTCCTGTTATTGCTGCTGCTCCTGTTATTGCTGCTGATGTTATTGTTGCTGCTCCAGTTATTGCTGCTGCTGTTATTGTTGCTGCTCCTGTTATTGCTGCTGCTCCTGTTATTACTGCTGCTGTTATTGTTGCTGCTCCTGTTATTGCTGCTGCTCCTGTTATTACTGCTGCTGTTATTGTTGCTGCTCCTGTTATTGCTGCTGCTCCTGTTATTACTGCTGCTGTTATTGTTGCTGCTCCTGTTATTGCTGCTGCTCCTGTTATTACTGCTGCTGTTATTGTTGCTGCTCCTGTTATTGCTGCTGCTCCTGTTATTACTGCTGCTGTTATTGTTGCTGCTCCTGTTATTGCTGCTGCTCCTGTTATTACTGCTGCTGTTATTGTTGCTGCTCCTGTTATTACTGCTGCTGTTATTGCTGCTGCTCTTGTTATTACTGCTGCTGTTATTGTTGCTGCTCCTGTTATTGCTGCTGCTCCTGTTATTACTGCTGCTGTTATTGCTGCTGCTGTTATTGTTGCTGCTATTATTGGTGCTGCTGATACTGTATAGTAGAGGTCTTCTTGGATCCAACAATGTACCCGAACTGGAAGAGACCCGTAATATGCTACACAGAACTGAGCCGGACCTGTCTATTATTTCAAAAGCTGGACCCAGACCCATTCAGATCCGAGAAATTCCAAAAATGTAGTAACAGGAACCAACATGGACCTGTCTATTATTTGATAGCTTGAACCGAACCTGGCAGGAAGACAGAGCCAACTGGACACGATTGTCTCATATTCTACAATAAACTGTGCATAAGTCAATAAACAAGCTGCAAAAAATATATAACTTTTTGTCTCAACCTACCTAAAGTTATAGCCGTCGTCTTCCTTCGTACCTGATTGTGATGTATTAAAATATTCCTCTCTTGTTGTTCCAAGCATGCTTAATTCACTCATCATTTCAGCTGTAAAAGTACACTTTATGTCATGGTGACGGATAACAAATGCATCTTGCAGATTTGCATTTCGACTCGAGTTAACTCGCATAATAACATTGACTGTTTACCCTTTTGAACAATAAAGATTACTTGTTCAGTGCCATGGCCGCTGATATTTTTTTTATTTGCTATAATCTCTGTGAGCCGAGCCTAACCACCAAAACTTTAAGATTAAACAAGACGGTTTATTCATGTTATTTTTACAGTCACTGCGGAAGCTTGGGTTGCCATAGAATCATGACGCGATTGAGACTGTACTCGCTTGTTAGCTGAAGCAACTAAAGCTTTTTTACTCAATTTGAGTGTCATGGGAAACATTTATGTGACAGTTCACCTGAGATTTTGTTGCTGATTTGAAATATATATTATTAAATACATTATTAGGCTACCGTGCGCTTGCATTAAATCTGCCCGCTTTCTAAACGGCTGAGAGAGAGAGAGAGAGAGAGAGAGAGAGAGAGAGAGAGAGAGAGAGAGAGAGACTGACTGACTGAAAATACCTTTACTTACAACTATGTGTAAAAGTACACTGTGTTACCACCAAAATTATATATTACACAAACTAAAATTACAAAGGAAAAAAAATACATAAAATAAAAAAAAAGTAAATAAAAAAAACAACAAAACCATTCAAAAAGTCAACAACAGATCATAATTTTCATTAGCTGTACATAATACTCTGTTTATGGCCCAAGTAGTCACAAACACAGTCTAGTCACAAAGGATCTAAAGCATATTTTCTAAGAGCCTTTTTTTCTTGTTTTCTAAATAGCAAGTTTGGCAGTTCCAAACAAAAAATTAAAAAAAAAAAAAAAACATTTTTTTGACTAACACAAGATTTTGGCCCAAAGATAAACAATTGATGAGATAAAACTTCACCTAAAGATGATACCCATTGAGATAGAAAGGAAAACAAATTACCTAACCGTGCATATTGCACAAAAAGATGAAAAATTGTTTCATTGTCAGAACAGAAAGGACACCCCGACCCTACATTTGGATTGAGGTGCACCACATGTCTGTTCGTAGCTATAGCACCATGTACAATCCTCCATTGTAAATCGCCAGTCCGTTTATCAATGGGGCGTTTGTACAGTGACCGCCAGCTACCTTTAGGGGAGATGTCCACTCCAAAAAAATCTGTCCATCTTGATGACGTTACTCCAGATAGAAGACATGCATTAGTCACTTTCACACATGTCACATACAGGGCCTTCTTACCAGCAGACTCAAAGTTATCCAGTTGAGGGGTTTTAAAAGACAATATAAGGTTTTCCTCCTCAAGCCATCCCCTTGCGTCAGCAGTTATCATCAGGGACGGCAAATCATAGTCACACCCAGCCATCCATTCGTTAGACTCACTGATAAAAAGTCGTTGATCATAATCCAATTCTTCAACCACTTCACCAGTAAGCCGTTTCAGAAAACGAATAGACTTTATCCCGGTTCTCTCACTCAAGGTCTCCAAACCGATGCTTAAAATGTGACCAAGCTTCACACATCCAGCAGCTATCAGCCGTGATGACAAACTGACAGAGCTTAGGAGTCTAGAAGGCAAAAAAGAGTTCTTAAACAATGGCTCTTCCATCAGCCAGAACTCTGCATGTATTCCATCAGTTCTTGATACAGAAAAAACTTTTCAGGCTTCCATCACAGATCTATAAAAGGAAGTCAAGTCTTTTAGAGTAGTTACATTTAGGTTCAAAAGAGATGTTTATCAAGTCCCATACCGCCTGCTTTCCTCAGGAGTGCAACAGCAGTACTAGACCATGCCATGTCAGTATTATACAGCAATCTCTGAGCAGCTTGCAGACGAAAGGCCATGAGCCTAGATTTAATGTCCACAAGGCCTTGCCCCCCTTCTTGCACTGGTAGAAAAAGGACAGCTGACTGGACCCAATGCTGCCCTGACCAAAAAAAATTAACAAGCATCCTTTTAATGTCCTGAAATAATCCCGCAGGAGGTTGTAACACAATAAATTTGTGCCACAAAGCAAAGCGACCAAATTGTTGGCAACCAAAACTCTCCCCCTATAGGATAGCTGGTGTAGCAACCAGTTCCATTTAGACAATTGGGTGCAATGTTCCCTCTAATTTTTTTTAGCACTGAGCAAATTCTTTTTTTTGAGTGCACATTTCAGTACTGTGAGCAATTCGCAACCACACGACCTGCCGAAAATGACTACGAGCCTGCGTTAGCCATAGGGATTCAAAGACATGACAGCAAATGCATCAATATGTTTACAAGGTTGATATTTATTCAGTATAATTTATAATGGTTGGACTTTGGGAAGATTTGAATGATGGTGTTTTACCAGTCAGTTTAGCTGAACTTAAAGGATCTTTGGTGGATAAGGTTTCAATAAGGTTATTATGACCAGTTAACTGGTTATTATGACTGATAATGATATATAAAAAATAAAAGTATCCAAGATGTTTAGTCATTTCTCAGCAGGTACAACATTTAAGTGGCACGTCATTGAAAGAAAAATGCTAATGCAGTGCTTAACAATAATAGGGCTATTAAATTGACATGGTGTAAATTTTCCTAAAGGTAGTCTATATAAACAATTTAAGAACTGCAACAAACTAGTGCAACAAACTAGGTTACAAAACATGTTATTTGAATTTCATTGAGGATGATAGGTCTATCTGGCTATGTGGCTCATCTTGTCTGCAGGCCTATGGAAGAAACATCTCTCCAAAGAACAGCATCTGAAAAACAGGTTAACCAAAAGAGAAACATATTTCTCTTCAAAACACAAAATCACTATTACATTAAACAACTGCAAATATACTAAAACAGAATTAACCTGATTCAATGACTAATCATAATTATGTCAAAATGTTGTTGCAGTAATCAAGATCACTTTGATCCATATTAGGCCTAATAGGTCTTATTGAAAATATTGGAAATACATTTCTACCTCAAATCTTCTCTCGTCGGTCTTTGTCCCCTTTCCAGTGGTTGAAGACCTTGTCAAGGTCTATAGGACCCTCTTTTTGCCTTGAATTCTCATCAGTTGGTCCAAATGGAAAACTTCAAGGTGGTTGCGCGATTTTGTCTTAATGGCATTCATTAGACTGAAACCGTGTTCACAGTCAGCGCTGGATGCTTGGAATGTGCCACAAATGTCAAGAAGTTTTGCCAGATCTGGAAAATGCTCACTTTTCAGCGACCAGGTTACAATCTCAGAAAATGATCTGGGCAGTCTGATTTTCCTTTTTTCATTAACCATGAACTGGAATTCATTGTATTGTTGACAAATGAGCCCCGGGCCCGAATCGTCTGCTTCATCCATAAGCACTTCAAACTTCTTCGCCAGACTGGTCACGTCATTCAGCCCATGATCAAATTCACCAACTGCATGATCCAACGTGTCCGGCTCAAACGCAGGCCACTCTTTGAGCTCATTTTCAGGGAAGCGGGCATCCAAATGCTTACAAACTTTATGGACAAACAGAAGAATGTCCCATGTGTTCACTGCACTCTCACTTTCCAAAACTGTGAGCGCTCGTTTGCCGCAGTGAACTCGCTCTCCTAAATATTGCGCTCATAGTTTCTGTATTTTCGCTCTGGCAATGCAGTGCCCATACATTACCCTAAGATTACTGCGCTGTAAGCAGGTGCACAGCTGAGCGAGTTCCTCAAGCACTTCTGCTAGCACAGTGATTGCAAATTTGTATTTGGTGTCGGTTAGTTTTCTATGACAGTATTTCGCAATGGGGTCAGAGTCAGCATCTTTTGCACAGTATTCGGTCAACGCGCTGAAATTTTGCAAAAAAACGTGCACAGCTTGGTAGCGTGACAGCCAACACACTTCATTCAAAGGTCTAAAAGACAACAAATCCACTTCTAAAACCTCTGCCATCTCTGTGAATTTGGCTTTCTTTACAGATGATCTGCAAAACATGGAGTATACTGTCCAGAGTAGCGTTTCTTCCTCTTTCATTATAGGGACATCTTTCCATGCGTCATCGATTCCATAAGGAGTTATGGGCCACGCAGTGTTGCTCAGTCAGGTGCGGTACCTGACGCTTCAGTAAAGCAGCCACTCCTTTATGTCTGCCTAACATGACAGAAGCACCATCTGAAGTAAACATGACCATTTTGTTCATGTCTAGCGCATGGTCTGCGTAGAACTTGGTAATGGCATCAAGGATGTTTTCTGCAGTGCATCCTGAAAGCTGAATGATTCCAGCAAAAACTGTCTTGTAACTGAAATCAGTTTGCTCCCGAAACTTAATGTAAAGCACAAGCATCTTATGCACTGAGATATCGGTACTTTCATCCACAATTAGTATGTGAACACGAGCATGTCTTATGCTGCTTATCATCTCAGTCTGCACAACTGAGTTGATGCCTTCCACCAATTCAAAAGCATAATTTATGCTTCTCCAACTCTGAGGTAGGTTGACGTATTTTGCCATATGATCGTGTATATCCTGAACTGATAACATGGACATGTTGGTGTTAATTGCTAGCATCACATTGTTGATCAATATTTTTATTTGTTCAGGGTCAGATCGTGCTCTCCGAATTGGTCTTTCTCGGGATGCATTAGTTTCGGTGAGAATTTTATCGATAGAGTTTCCTTTTTTTATAAGTCTTAATGTTTTCAATAAGCTACATGGACTTTCTGTCTCAGATGACGCTTTAGGTAATCAAGCTTCCACTCGGACCAATGTTTCCCCCGAGCGAACTCTCCTTTCACTTTTGCCTCCGAGCTGAATTTGCAGATCACGCCACTCCTTTCTTCATATATAAATATGTCTGACAGTTTTATCCTACCTGAACCATCTTTTCTGTCAGTTTGGACTATTTCATCTAGCCACTCATGTTTAAACGTTAGGCAGACCTTTTTTGGGGACACCTGCTCTGCCTTTCTCTTCGCCATGGTAGCCTACTGTATAACTGCTGGGGCACGCCAAGAGTAACCTAAGATACTTGAATGTAAACATTCTAACGTACATCCGGCTTGGTTGTCAGTCACATCTCAGTATTTTAAATGTTTATTACCTAGCCTGCATCGCCTTTGATGCTCAGATGTTTAACCCCTGAAAAAGAAAAAATCTATTGCGCGACTACTTCGACTGGCCTGCGCGGCCGCGCACGTGCACAGCTTAGAGGGAACATTGGTTGGGTGCACACTCTCTCCAAAACACCCTCCAAATTTTTATTTTGAAAGTCAGCAGATCCCAAAAACACAAAGTATTTTTAAACCTTCACTAATCCAGTTCAAATTACCTGGTAATTGGCAAATCTTGACAAATAGTTAGAGGAAAGCATGTGAGGCTCTTCATTATTACGGTCCACATTGAAACACTCTGTACAGTTTTTATCCACTTTTCTAAATTTTTCTAATGACTGTAACATGTTTTTTTAAACGAAAACATTTCTTTTCACTTAACTGATCAAGAACGATTAAACCTTCTTTTGGAGACCAGCCACTGACCTCTCAAATTTTTCAACATCAGAAAAGAAATCTCTAATGTTGACTTGTTTTCCAAATGTCTCATTAAGAAAGCTAGCCTAGAAATCTAGACGCACCCTAGCGGCAGCAAATTTAATCTACCTGCAAGTGTCGTCTAGCAACTCTCAATACCCTTCTGAGCTGTATTCGCCTAACTGTTGCCGGACCAATCACACCGTGTAATGAGTCGGTGGGCGGGGCCATAATGATGACGGCCGAGTTGCGTTTGCGTGCTTCTAGTAAATATAGAAACTGGCGAACGCCAGTCTTTCGAATCAGCTTTGACCGCGACTCTGGAAGACTTGGAGTTAAGCTTTTCTCTGAGAAAAGAACGGCACTGAAGTCATTCTTAAAAAGGGAAGATGTGTTCTCAGTTTTGCTGACCGGATACGGCGAATGTTTAATCTATCAACGAGCTCTGTTTCACCTTCGTTGCTCTGGTTGGTTGTAGGGCTATCCTATCGCGTACAGAGGGAGTTTGAAAGACAACCGTTTATCCCACCCCTCGGATTGAGCCCTGTCTATGGTGAGTTTCCAGACCAAACATCTTGATGTGGGTCTGGCTTGTCAGGCTACAAGAAAGCCATTAATTTCCTCTAATGTATACACAGAAGGATATTTAATGGACATATCTTGAGAATCACTTTCAGGCTCACATACAGAACCTACTTGTGAGTCACATTCATAATCAAGAAGAGAACCATTTTCATCCGATACGTCATCCTCCATTGCACTACCATCATTAGTGACAACCAACTCTCTCTTTCTTGAACCCAAAAGAACAGGTTCCTCACACCTGCTTATACTGGGCCCTGCAATGTGAGTAGAATCTGTAGTACAATTTCATGTGCTTCCACAGTGGACAGCGCCGCATCAGAAACGCTTACCTCTGTTGAACCGGCATTTTCCTCTGCTGTGTGCTCCGTGACATCTCCCTCTCACATGACAGTAGGCCTATCCTCTGGTGCACGCTCTCTGTGTGGGCATGCAAACGTTTTGTGACCTAAATCACTGCATTCGAAGCACCTTAGACTACCATTTGCTGCCTACACAATATACGATTTCCCTTCATGACGTACTCGGAATGAAACATCCATCGGATTTTTGGGAGAGTCCAGAAACATAAACACCTGTCTTCTGAAAGATTTGACATGTCTCAGAGATGGGTGTTTACATCCTAGTGTAATTGATTTGAAACCGCTGGCAAATTTGCCAAAACGTGTTAATTCCTGTTCCAACGCGTCATCCAGAATGAACGGTGGAAAATTCCATAGTGTGATTTTTGCTGTCGGAGCATGTAATGGAGAAACTTGAACAAAGTTTTCATTTATAACGAGGCCACTTTCGATTAGCCGGTTAACAAAGTTTTGTTCTTTCAAGAACACTACTACGGCTTTGTTCATGCGAGAAGCGGACACAATATTCTCATGTCCCACTTCCCCGCCAGCCGAAATAAGCATGTCTTCCACTGTAACGCCGTCCTCTGGCATGCACCTGAAGCCATTGCGCAAGGACAAAGACGGCATCTCCTCATGAGACGCCATCTCTCCTTGCACAAAATTCACTACAAAAAGACAAACTAAACTTAATTAAATTTAAACCATGCAACAAATTAGGAAAAAGGGGGGAAAAGAGAAACGAAAAATAGGGGGGGGGAAGCCTGTATTAAAGACTGAGTGAAATCACACAGCTCAGGTCTCACCCACCACCGCTCTTAACCCACTCCCAGCATGAGAGAGAGAGAGAGAGAGAGAGAGAGAGAGAGAGAGAGAGAGAGAGAGAGAGAGATTGTGTTTTTTTTTCTAAACCCTATTTTCCACCTTATACTTTCCTTATTCTATTTTTACAATTTGCAAGTTACACATAACACAAGCTGTGCTGACTAACTCTGATCACGGCCAGGTGTTTTCCAACTCTGTTTGACTGGGGTATTACAAACAATGTTAAACAGACCCGGGACCCAAAGTAAAAGATTGGGACCCGACCTGGACCCGGCCGACCATTTAAAATATAGACCCGAACCTGTACGTGTCCCGGGTCGGGTCCACGGGTCTCGGGTGCTCTGTGAAGACCTCTACCGTACAGATACACTTTTGCAACATGACTGAATATATATATATATATATATATATATATATATATATATATATATATATATATATATATATATATATATATATATATATATATATATATATATATATATGCACTTTTCAATTCGAAAAATCTCAAAGTGCAACAATGGAAAAGAGAAAAATAATAAAAAATTTAATAAAAAGTAAAAATATAGAATAATACAAACAATCACAACATAAAAGCTTTTCTGAACAAAAAAACAGAGCTGATTGTGGAAGTCTCTGTAAGCTCCACAGTACACTGTGGTCCACTCCATGTTTTACATTTCTTCCAGCGCTAGAAGCTCTCTAGAGGACACATTTGGGGCGGCGAATAAGTCCAAGGTGTTCCACGGCCGCAATGCAAGACGGAACAGCGACGCAGCCGAGACTTAGCAGCCGAGAAGCGGAACATCTCAACATCAGGCCGGGCGCTGATGGCACTAGCCTTCACCAATGTAATAACGTTCATAAATATGGGAAGGAGGCGGGAACCGGCAAACGTTCAACAAAGACTTTAATCAAATAATAAACAAAACAAAAGTAACATGGGCAGCCCCTCACGGATGACTGCCCGCACACACATAATAAATCATAAACATAACAAAGTCCAGGCCTGGTCCTCTCTCGTACTTCACTGGTGTCAGTCTCCTTATATGCCTCCGTGCTCCCTCATGAGAGGAGTCGAGACGCTGATTCGCCATCCCCGGTCTCGCTTGCTCCCTCCCATGGGTGTCGCTAGGCCCTTTTCTTCAGCTTCAGCCCCCCCTAAACTTATGCCTCAGCCCCCCTAAAAAATATGTGATTAACCTTTAAAACATATGAAACTGGCGGCAGGCTTTGGCTTCATCCCGTTTTTAGTCTGTCTCCCATCCGCAGCGCAGTGCAGCGCACGTCAGAAGCAGAGGTGTTTGTGTGTGTGTGTGTGTGTGTGTGTGTGTGTGTGTGTGTGTGTGTGTGTGTGTAAATCTGAGCGTCATTGGTCTATCACCGCTCGATGTCAAAATATTTGATAAAACCTATCAAATCAGAGTAGGCGGGCTATATGGTCACACAGAAACTGCTGAGGCAGAGCGCAAATTTTAGCAGCGCAACTCGACGTCAAGTAAGATAAATGCAGCTAAACTAAACATTCATGTTTGACAGCTTCTGCTTTAAGTCAGAAATGTTAATCAAAAGAAAAAAATATTTAGGCAAATTAATAAACTTGTTGTATCTAAATTTTTAGACATTTTTAACTGGAAATATGCCTGTGTGATTCATAATGTAGGCCTAATTAACGAACAGAAAATATTTTCATCAGATTAGGCATAAGTTTAATAATGAATGTGTATATATTGTAAATTAATATAATTCTATTTGTAACATTCAGTAAATAAAATAAAAAAACTTTTTCAGCCTGTATTGGGCATAAGATTAGTAGCCTAATGAATGTTCATATTGTGATTTTAATAAACTTAAAACTTTGATAAACAGTAAATAAACAATAAACAGTCTAAGAAAATTATTCATGAAACATATAAATATCAGTATGTTAATATGTAAACCATATGTTTACTTTATTCACTGACGAAAACGGAAAAAAACTGTCAAAGCTCAGCCTTATGAAGAGACAGGGCAAGATAAAAACAGAGAAAAAGAGAGATGTGGACATAAGAAAGACAAATAATCTACTGCCCAGTGATATGGTTTTCAAGCTATTGTTATCACATTTTTTGGCCTTCAGAACATCTTAAAATGCTCATATGTAGATCATAGAAATCAAAATTTTCTCGGGGGACCATGTTAGAACCCCCTAACATTTGGGATCTTGGTTATTATAAACCTGCCTACATTATTGGGTATGATTAATGCATGTACAGTATGGCCATGCAGTAAGGTATTAATATTTGCTTTATAAGTAATGATCAACAGCCAATATCTTCTGGGTATGCATGTTTGTAAGCTATTAGTTAATAGCGCAATTTGGACCCTAAACTAAATAGTGTTACCATTTTTTCTACAGGCCTACCCTCACTGGGGGCTGAGCCTCCCTAAAATAAAAATCCTAGAAACGCCTCTGCTCCCCTCTCATGTCTCCCGCTCGTCCACCTTGCCACAAACCCAAGTTGTTATCAGCACTCAGTTCAGAAGCCTGCATCTCTGATGGTATGGAGTTGCATGAGTGTGTGTGGCATGGGCAGCTTACACATCTGGAAAGGCACCATCAATGCTGAAAGGTATATCCAAGTTCTAGAACAACAGCATATGCTCCCATCCAGACGTCGTCTCTTTCAGGGAACACCTTGCATTTTCCAACAATGCCAGACCACATACTGCATAAATTACAACATCATGGCTGCGTTGAAGAAGGATCTGGCACTGAAATGGCCAGCCTGCAGTCCAGATCTTTCAGCCATAGAAAACATTTGCCCCATCATAAAGAGGAAGATGCAACAAAGAAGACCTAGGACAGTTAATCAACAAGAAGCCTGTATTAGACAAGAATGGGGTAACATTCCTATTGCTTAACTTGAGCAACTTGTCTCCTCAGTTTCCAGATGTTTCCAGAATGTTATAAAAAGAAGAGGGAATGCCACACAATGGTCTTGTCCCAACTGTTTTGAGATGTGTTGATTCCATGAAATTTAAAATCAACTTATCTTCCCTTACAATTATACATTTTCTCAATTTAAACATTTGATATATGATCTATGTTGTATTCGGAATAAAATACTGAAATGTGGAACTTCCACATCATAGCATTTTGTTTTTATTCACAATATGTTCAGTGCCCAAACTTTTTTGGAATCGGATTTGTGTGTGCGTATATATATTAAAATGATCTGCTTTAAAGCCTGGGCTAGGGAGTGTCATTCTAGGGAACTGGTACTGGTGGGATATTCTTGACACCTATGAGCTGAATTTAAATCTCAGTAAGATTTCAGATTTCTCACTTTTAAATATTTAATGTAACATTTATATTGTTTTCCACTCAGTTTTGTTTTTGGTTATAGGTATGAACTACAGAGGAGTCATTTTGAGAGCCTTTGAGCAGTTCAGACTGAAATCATGTATTGACTTTAAGCCCAGAGCAGCAGAAGAGTTTTTCATCTCTGTGGACAGCCGTGAAGGGTTAGTAATATATTATAGATTGTTTTGATATGGCCTTTCCTATACTGAATATGTAGAGTAAAATAATTGGATTAATTATTTCCAAATCAAAAGTTTGGCCACTTTTCCGCTAACACTTTAGAATACTGTTCCATCATTAATGAATAACTACACAGGAATAAATGAGCAATACACTATCAACATTTTAACTTCCATTCAAAAACACTTAAACAAGTATCTTCATATCATATGCCAGTTTGACTGAATTAGCTGTCAATTTTTTTTTCTTTGATTATTTTATTTTTTTCCCTTTGCATTCTTCTTCATTAGTTTAAAAAAGAACAACATATACTGCACATTTGTGGTCTGTTCTCCTAAATAATTTACAATATATCTTGTTAATAATTCAGAGGAATGCACAAAGAATCTCTTGGGTTTATCCTGAATCCTCATGTCTCTTTCCAGGTTTCACAGGTAAATACAAATTATTATATGTCAAAATGATGGAAATCACTTTGAAATAGTATCACATAATTCTGAATTGAAAGATTTTTTTTATTATTATTAAGGCAGAATATGTTACTATATATATATATATATATATATATATATATATATATATATATATATATATATATATATATATAGTATATACTATGACGCATTTAAATCTAGCATAGTTTGTGTATGAGCCCAAACAGTATCCAAGTAAAATAGTGGCATCAGTGTGACTGACCACTCCTACTTGGGCAAAGAGCAGAATGGTGAGATCGATTGCAGTCAGTCAATGAATGGAAAGTGTCTGCTGATACATTTTACTCATTTTCATTGCGAAAAAGAAATGCACTTCACCTCCATCCACAGTTGTGGTCACTATACCACCCAGTTCCCTAAACTACACACCTGTTTTCATGCCTGCAGGGACGTCTTTTTTCATGCACTTCAACATTGAGGACAGAAACGAGGGGACGCAGCCAACTTGGAGAGCAAGACACTGAGCCCTACAAGAGACTGCAAATTCCAGTGCCTGCAGTTCTACTACTTTCAAAGCAGTAATGAGTCTGACCAGCTCAACATCTGGATCCGAGAGTACCAGAATGAAGCAGAAATCCGAGGAAGTCTCAGACTTATGGATCAGATCACGGGTCTGTCTCTTTCTGCAGATCTTTATACTACAAGTCATATAGGCTTGTTACTGACCACTTAATTTCTTGCAGAAACCCCTGGTAATTACTGGAAGCTCCATCATGTGCCACTAAATACAAATACATCCTTCCAAGTTGTATTTGAAAGAAGCAAAGGAGCTGGAAACTCCAGTGGAGGCTTTTCACTGGATGATATCAATGTGTCAGAGACAGAGTGTCCTCACACATGGCAGATAAGGGACTTTGAGAAGGAACTGAACAGTGGGCAACGGACTTTGACAAGTCCGCTGTATTACTCCAGTGATGGTTATCGCTTTGGGGCTAAGTTAAATCTGAACAGAAATCAACTTTCAACAGATGTTTATTTGGTATCTGGTGCATATGATTACCAGCTGCAGTGGCCTTGTCGATGGAGACAGATAACCGTCCAAATCCTTGACCAGAATCCACACATACAGTGCATGTCCTTTGAGCAAAGAATCACCACTGACCCTAAATTGATTTATGATGGTTAGCTCTTTAATTTAATCTGATGTATTATTATTGTCATTTGTCATGTGTTTATATGCACAATTTTAATTAGATGAGAATCAAAGTTATTATCTGTAGCTTTTAGGGTTCTAACAGGCAGGTATTACTGGGGCAATTCTCAAAACATCATACTTATCTTCACCATGCACGGTAGGATTTGTGAAGTAACCTCATAGAACAAGTTAAGCTGCTTTATTAGGAGCAAACTGGCAATAATTAGAATGATGACAATGATTAAATTGGGCAGGAATGATATTTCCATTGTGCCTTACTTTCTGAGATCATCTTCATGAATCATGAGATATCTCAGGGCTGCTTTAGAACGACTCTCTACCCTGCCCTAAAGCAACAGTGAAGAACTTTAACGTTCCAACTGGCACAAGTGCCCAGCAGGGAAGGCGAATATACTTTTAACCTCTGTTGCACTCTTATTTTTTTTTTCTTTTTAAAGTAACTCTAACTCTTTCCCTTCCAGCTTTGGCGTTTTTTTTTATTTTTTTATGCTGGCAGCATTTTTGATCCTTTTCATAAAGGTTTTATGGTCCCCAGAATATTTTGTTGTATGAATATCTGAACGGGCAACATAGTAAAAGAAAGAACAGAGCCTTTGCTTTTAAACAAAAAATAATAATTCTAGCACTCCTTTTTTGTCAGCACTTGGATGTAAGCAAGTTTCATAAAAAAGCAACATTTTAAGTAAAAAGCTGAAAAATTCATGTTGGATCAAAATATCAGATGGAGTAGATGGAGTCCATCAACACCCCCAAAAGCTTCCAATTCCTAGAGCTCATCTTGGGTTGCCATTTTATTCAGTAACATCAGGCAGTTCTGATTTACACCGATCAGGCATAACATTTTTACCTTCCTAATATTGTTTTGGTCTCCTGTTTGCTGCCAAAACAGCCCTGAACAGTCGAGGCACGGAATCTACAAGAACTCTGAAGATGTGTTGTGGTATCTGGCACCAAGATTTTAGCAGCAGATCCTTCATGTAGGTGGTACGTTTCAAAATAACATCCACCTGGAGGGCAGGACCCAATGTTTTCCACCAGAACATTGCCCAAACATCACACTGCCACTGCCAGCTTGCCTTCTTCCCATAGTACATCCTTGCGCCATGTGTTCCCTGGGTAAGTGTTTACCCACGCACCCGGGCATCCACGTGGCATAAACGAAAAAGTGATTCATCAGACCGTCAGCCTCGCTCAAATCATTAAGCTTGCCAATTTTTCCTGCTTCTAACACATCAACTTTGAGGCCAAAATGTTCATTTGTGCCTAATATAGCCCAACCAATAACATGTGCCATGATGAAAAGACAATCAGTGTTATTCACTTCACTTGAAGTGTCATAATGTTATGCCTGATCGTGTGTATAATGTTGATGATCGTGTAATTTTACATATGCATCTACATACAGAAGATATTGCTTGTGTCTGCTTCTCTTTCACCTGTGTTTTGATCAGAAGATTCTGTACTCTTTCAGTATATGTGTCATAGCTGATATTATAATATTATGAAAATATTACCCCTAATATCACACTGATATTCATGATATCTCATCACTTACACGTTTGATGGAATTTTGAAGTGATCCCCACACAGGGAAATGTGACTCGACCGAAATCACCAATAAATCCTCACAACAAACAGTCATCCACTCACCAAAACACTGAGAGATAGTCTATCATTCACGAAAAGTGCATATTTCTCAGAAATTATAGTGATTATCATGGATTTAACCAGCATTGCTTCACTACCGCGTGAGCACTGTCTAAAACCCGCGCTGTGAATCTCTGGTCCGGTGACTCGACTCTCTCGACACTGCTCAGAATAACTTTTCTTAAAGGGCCAGCGTAACTTTATCAGTGCATGACAAAAACTATAAAATGTGATTTATTAGAGCTCTTCCCACACTGATCTCAAATAATACACCGATCAAAAATAATAATAATACTTGTTTCAGACAGTGTTGGGCAGTAGCGAGCTACAAGTAGCGACGCTACTAGCTTAACTACATTTTTCAGTAGCTTGTCAGTAGCTCAGTTACTTTTAAAACAGTGTAGCTTTTCATGTAGCTAACTACATTATACAGCAAGTAGAGGAGTAGCGCAACCAAAAGCTACATTCCGTTTTTGGGTTCTGAATCTGACGACCGACGCGAACGAGCGGAGCTGAGCGGTGTGCGGAAGCTCAGCTTGCAGACGCGCTTCACTCCTGAGCTGCTCAGCGGTAAAACATTGTAAATAAACCAAAACTCAGCAGTCTACTTGCCTCACAGACTTGAGCTATATCACGTGTAGGCTATAGAAAGCTTGAAATGTCCACTTTTAAACGAAACCATTCACAATGTAAATAAATAGGCAAGCAAAGCGCCTGCACCGTTCACGCGAGCAGCTTGTGATACTCACAGCGGTTCTGTTCATAATGCTGCGCTCCATCACTGCATGTGCTGTGAGTTTAACCTGCATTTTAGACTAATCCGTCCCGCTTTGCGTGTACCGTACAGCATTTTCACCCCTTGTCCCGCACGTCGCATATTGAGAAAATGCCCCACATTTCCATCAGTCTGTTAGTTTTTAATTATCATATTAATAAATGCATCTGTTCAGAAAACTACTGGATAATTCGGTAAATTGGTTATATTGTTAATAATATAATATAAATGAATATATAAGACTGTCAATGAACTAATTTCATGTTGATTTATATTTTATTTGTTCATTATTTATTTTGTTGGGTTTTAGTTGGACTTGGTCAGAACTCGTTCAAAAATAGCTTATCTGCATGATGCCTGCTGCCTTTGAGCTCAGTGAAGTTGAATTTACATTATATGTAAAATAAAGACATGTTACATTGTGATATAATGGTGTTTTCTGGTAGGGACTAAAGAATAAAATATTTTTATCAGCTGAAAGGCAGAATACAATTATTTTTTTTATTTTATTTATTAACTTAGACATTATATAACAGTTTCAGGTTATATTTTAGTGTTGGTCACATTTCTCACATTGTCCCACACAAACTTAGTAATCGTCCCACATTTGGTTTGTTTGATGGTGGTAAACCCAATCTTGACTCCTGAATATTTAATTTAAGTTGCATACATTTTGTTCTTGCACTGATGTTACATTTTTAGCCATGTTGCACTTTGACAGTCAGTTTGAGATATAGGCTATATTAGATTATTGTGTTTATTTTTATTAATTATTCAAATGATTCTGACAGTTTTTGCCTTTGAAATGACTGGGGGAAAAGTGTCCCAATCAACCTGAATTCACACTATACTCTTTGAAATAAATTACATTGCATTATATTGCTTGAAACCCCAAATAGTATAACATTATTCATTAATTATTCAAAGTTATTTGTCATTGTAAAAAAAGAAAAAAAAATAGTTTCAATGTAGCTAGCTACTTTTTCAAAATGGTAGCTTGAATGTAACTTAACTACTTTAACTTACAAGTAGCTTGTAGCTTGTAAAGCTACTGTGTCAGAGTAGCTTCCCCAACACTGGTTTCAGAGTAGATTTGGAGTTGACAGATCCAGATAAATCCAACCTGGTTTAGATCAGGTTCAGTGGTCTCACATAGCTCGATATAAACATTCTCTGTCAACTAGTTTAATCCAGAGTTCGCAATTAACTCTGAAGAGTGTACATCTGAAAGTGTGACACGTGCTGCAAACAACCCCATACAGAAATGTAATATATGTACATATATGTCCCTATATCCGAGTAGTGATGTCATATATGTTTCATATAAGGCAATACATTATTAGCGCATATATACATTCTCACGATATATGAAGATATAGGTTTATACCATGTATGAAATACCCATAGAATAATTCTTATATATACATATATTAAAATTATTTATATGATGATTTTTTATATGGTACTGTATGTTAATGCCATATATGTAAACAATATATGTCAAATTTATACATGTAAGTTTATTTAAACATAATATATGCAAACATTCAGTATGCTTGTATAGGATTTTATATGGATTAATATAGTGGTGTTTGAATCTTGGCATTTCATAATTTGGTTTTGTTTCAGGCTTCGGACATTAAAAGCTCCATGTGTGTTTTTCTCCCCGTTGTGAGTGTACAGTTTGAGCATTCGCTTGGTCTCGTGTGAGCATCTAGTTTTGCTTGGGCAGTATTCACTCTTTTGTCCATGTGTTTAGGGTTGTTTGTTTAGCATGCGGCTTGTGCTCATCATTAGCCAAGGCGTGTACTTTCATGTTTTGTTCTAGCATGTAACGGTTACTCTGGTACATGGGTGACATTTTTCATCCTGTCCTCTAGAGGGCAACAAATGGAGGAAGTGGTTTTAAGGTTACGAGTAGCATAGAGGAGAGGCATGGGAATGGAGCATGTGTGAAAATGCCTGGAATCACATTGTATTTGAGAGTTAAGTGAATTGTACATTCTAATGCTTTACAATCTTGTTCAAATGCACATTTTTATGTACCATAAAAATGTTAATTCATAGTGTTTGGAAGTTTGCAGAGAAGCTCGCAGAGGACTCTGTTATGGGGCTTGAGTGCACTGATACCTACTTCTTACCTGTGTTGGATTGTGCCAGTGCCTAATCTAGGATTTAGGATTGTATATCTTCATTGCCTGCTGGGACTGGGCCTTCTACAACACTCAAGAGACTTGCATTGCAGACTGTATATCCTTTTCCCTTTACGCCATTTTGAATTGTTTGGTACTGTTTTTGTGTATCACTGGTATTTTGGGTTTGGAATTGATTTACTGTTTATTTGTTTACTTATAGTGTTGAGCTTTGATATTCACAATGCTGTCTTGGATTTCCATCCATGTGCTAATTGTTACTATGTTATCTCATTCAGTGGTTAAATAGATACAATTTATTTTTACTCCCTCATTGAGAATCTTACAGTTAGTTTGAACACAAACTATTGGCAAAAGTGAATTCCCGTTTTTTTGAGGATTTTTTATTGTATAAAAACTAAGGCGAGCCAGTTACAAGCATGAAGGGGTTTGATTGTTTCGATTGTTTATTTTTGAAGTCTAATAAAAAGCCCATTAACCTCTGCACCCTTGAGTCCTTCATCTCTTGCCTCACCTGCCAATAAGTAACATTATAAATATTTTATATTTTAAATGTCATTTGTTTTATACATAGTATAGATTTTAAGACTCTACGACATTTGACAGTGATAATGATTTGTCACATATATAATTTAAACATATATAATATATCTTTAGTCCACATATGTCAATATATGGAATTTCTGATGCTGTGCATATATGTGCATTTATGTTTTTACTCTATATGAGCATATTAGGATATTTCATATATGAGACCTATATGTCAAAATATGCATTATACATACATTAACATATATAATATATGGGATACATTTATATGTCAATATATGGAATTGTTCCAATTTCTAATATGTTTCATATATGTTTTTACTTTATATATCACATATATCGCATATATTGATATTTCATATATAGACATATATTACATTTCCGTATGGGACCAGTCACACAGAACATGGATAGCATAATATTGATTCATTTATTATGAGAGAGCTGTAAAATTCACTTCTCTGCTAAAGATTAAGAGATCATTATTAAAAAATACCATGAAGTTAAATGCATTTACATGGCAGAAATGTACATTGCTGCTGCAGCGAAAGTTTGAGAAGGCAGTGGAAAGAAAAAAATCAGACTATATCAATTATGAATCAAACAAATAGGCATATTCATTTATATACTGTAGTTTCACAAAGAGCTCAAAAGAATACATGTAAGCTAAATCAGTTTTTAAGCTTTTGTGACAAGCGTCCGGAGCCTCCATCAGCTTCGCCCTGGGAACTGAGCGAACACACTTGCACCCGCTCATCACAGGCTGAGCGGTCACACCTGCAGGCCATCAGATGAGCAGAGAGGTGTAAGATGTCTGCACAAGACTCAGCTAAACTTATCCTCTGCTATTTCCTACAGAGAGCAGCGTGTGGCCACAAGCCCACCCCACGAGAGGTGAACACGGACCCACACTGCACTGCACTACGAGGGACGAAGGAAAGACGCCGAGCACCGAGCATCCACCGCCTTCACTTTTACCCGGGGATCACCATCAATAAAATCCACCCTTCGGGGAACTCACCTGCATCCTCGTGTCGTCTGCTTCTTCACCCCGTCACTCTTTATATATTCACCTTCTTGTGCCCGAAAAAAACGAGTTTGCTCAAAATAATCTTGAACTTACCTGGGTAGAAGCTGAAGGAGTTCCTAACTGTAAACTGGGCAGGGTATTCATACACATTTCCCAATTCAGTTCTGTTCCCACTCATTTGATTTGAGTTACTTTGATTTGATAATGATGCATCTGGATCATCTGTTTCAATTACAATCTCTATTTGCTTTATTTATGAATTTGTTTTACAACAACTGAGGACATCCACACATTTGTGAGTTGAATTAGTGTAGGATTTGTGTCCTTCAAACAGAAGTGATTCAAACAGTCTGTCTGAATTATTAACATAACTGCCTCAAAATAGTCCTTTGTTTTGTGAATCAGACTACATTGGTTGCACTGTATGTTTTAGATTTGTTTGTAAATAAATTTTTTGCATGCACATTACCAATGTACATGAACAAAACATGCAATG
The DNA here is from genome assembly GCF_024679245.1 of Pseudorasbora parva. Lineage (NCBI taxonomy): Eukaryota > Metazoa > Chordata > Actinopteri > Cypriniformes > Gobionidae > Pseudorasbora > Pseudorasbora parva. The sequence continues at coordinate 47,711,531 of NC_090178.1, forward strand.
ACAGTATTTTTTCTATTGCATTAATAATGTTCATCATCCCATGTGTACCTCTACTTTTAGTGGGTGTGTAGACATATTTCTCAATTCCAGTCTGAGTACTGCTTCCTCTCTGATCATCTTGCTGCTTTGCTTTATTCTGTGAGTTAATTATGAAGAATCACTATTATCATTGCATTATATCTGAATACACCATATTTCAATGCAAAAAAAAAACATCTTTCTTCAGGCTTAAATGTAATCTACAATCAATTTTAGATTACCTAAACCTGAAGCTACTATATGGGGCCCATAGAACAGGTTAGAAATATAAATAGAGACTTCAACCCTATTTAATGGGCCCACAGATAGTAGCTTTGTGGATACTGTTAAAGGCCAAAGTATACTTCACTTTTTACGCATACTCGAGGGCCAGCATACACTGCACAAGATGCACATTTCGTGTATGTGTGTACTGTACATGCACCGCAAGATGTTTGTAACTGTGTGTACTTGTGCATGCATGCCACAAATACAAACTTACATTTTTTGCAGTAAGTACATGGGTTGTAACCCGTGGCGAAAGATTGCTCAAAACTGTGCATGTGTCAAACACTCATATGCATAAGCATAAAAAATGAAGTATACTTTCTGCTTAAGACATTTTTGTATTGATTAAACTCCTCTACTGTGTTCAGCAGACTCTAGTGAACACAAGCAAGTAAATTGCAAGTCATTTTAAGGTTTAATTAGCATAAAAACTGCTTAGAGCAAAAAACAAAACAACATCATGGTTACAAACTATTCAATGGTTACTGAATAGTAGCTTTGTGGACACTGTATGTTAATTATGTTTAATTTCAATTGTATTAATAAACTATTTTACTGTACTTTTCACACTTCACTGGACACAAGAATGTAACTTACAATTCATTTTGAGAGTATATTTTTTATAATAAATTAGTGTCCACAAATTATAATTAAGTTCTCATTGAATAGGTTGCAAGTGGGAACTACCTGTAAAACTTGGAGCAAAAAACACATTAAAGTCATATTGTTATTTCATATGTAATTTTTTTTTTTTTAATATTTAACCACCTTGACTGTACTAAGCACACTCAATTGAGCAAATTCCACTAACGTTTAAGCAATTTTAAGGCTTAACTTAAATAATGCAGTGTCCACGGAATGGGATATTTGTTTTGTTTTTTGTTTAAAAAAATTTGGGATTAGAGCCAAGGGGCCTCGAATACTTGTTCATGGGGTCCTCAGATATAGCATATTAAAGAGCCAAATTCCTCAGCATTTCTGAAAAATCTGCAAAAATAGACAGCTTGTCGTTTTTTTTTTTTTTGACCTTTTGACCCCTGAACAAGGTTGTAAGGTCACCAGACTTGTCTGTCCGCTCAAGGGAGTCCCCTTGAGACACATTTTGAATTTGGCTCAATCGGACCCTTCTAAACCATGTCCATGATGGTACTACAAAAAAAAAAAATCCATTCAAATAGGTTGAGAATGGGATTTTTCTAGGAGGGCCTCTTTCACTCTTATGCTGTCAGATCCTTTTGAATAATTAAAAGGTGTGTGAGTGGCGCTTTTTTCTTCAAGAAGGCCCAAGAAGCGCTTTGGGGCCATGCGTCAGGGGCCCCTTATTAGTCTTGACATAGTCATCTGCCAATGTTGAGCTCATTGTCATGTTTAGACTCATGCTTCAGACACTAGTCATGTCAGAGGCATTCCCCATAGCAAACTTAAGGGGACGCAGTGCACGATTCCTTTCGAAAGTGAAAAAAAAAGTCCACCTAATTATCTTTGTTAATTATCCTTGTTCTGTTAATTTGTTATTTTATTTATGAATAGATTTGGTTGTTCCCGATATCGAGGGAACTTCGCACTGTGTCAGATCAACGAATTTGGGAATGCTCCCTAAGCATCAGCGCATCTGAAGTATGAATGAAACTAGTCCAATCCTGATTGGTGCTACGTCATGACGTAGATGTGACGGCATATCCGGAAGCTATAAAGGGGAGACCGGCGCATAGTAGCGTCAGTTATCGCTCTTCAGCATAGCAGTCTGTGTGAATTGTCTGTCTATTTATTTTTGTTTGTCATAAAAAGGCTTTGTAATTAATTAATCGAAATTAATCGCATTTTAATTGCATATATATTTGACCTGATAACAGTGAGAAGTAATTTTTCACATGGATTTTTAGGATACCATTGAATAATGGTAATAAACGATATTTGTTGATTAAGCTTATGTATTCAGTATACATAAGCTTAATCAACAAATATCGTTTATTTATTTCAATCCAGTAGACCAGCGCAATGTTTGCCATTAAGTGTAACAAAAGCATATTTGTGATATTTGAGGCTCGATGTGCTGCGGTTATACACAAATTCCTTGTTGTATAGCTTTCACACAACCGTGCTCTTGACGACACTTCCATCCTTTCGTTTTTAAAACAAAATGTCCCATCCATGGGGCCAAGCAAGTAGCCTGGCTCTGCCCTCCTACGTACTTCCGCTCATTTTTCATTTTCCTTCAGTACTACGTCTGGAACTGCTGTGTAGTCTTAGGTTTTCTCCGAACAAATTTTTACCGGTCCAATCAGCGAACAGAGGGAGTGGCTGAGAATGATGACGTTGATGTTGAGCGCTAGTTTGAGATGTAGTTCAGTAATGGCGGCGGAGAAAGATGCAAACTAAACCAGTCATTGCATTGTGGCACCGCTGCCGAATATTCAGAAGTTAAAGCCGGAGCAACAGACTTTGCTGGGGTTTGTTGGTGGCCATATATGGTTTGGCCCTCCAACAGGGTAAATTCTGGAAAAGTTTGATTTTCCAGATCGCTTCGTTAGTGATGAAGGAGTTGGCTGAAGCTATTCGGACGGTAACTGTTTCTCGCGGGGTCGGAAGGTATTGCCATCACTTAAGTTACAGGGACTGGTCAGTTATTTTATTGCCGCCCATCTCTCAACACCCGCGTAAAAATCCCCGGCAGAGTTACCTACTGCTTTTGACAAACACAAGGTTGTGTTTATGTAAGACTGTTGACTGGGGGTTAGAGTTAGGATTAGGGTTAGGGTTAGGTTAGGTTAGGGTTTAGGTTTAGGGTTAGGGTTAGGGTTAGGTTAGATGCACTGTGTATTCTTACACCTTTCTATCAGAACCAGCATTAACTTCTGGAGCAATTTGAGATCAAGTAGCTCGTCTATTTGATCAGACCACACGGCCAGCCTTCACTCCCCACATGCATCAATGAGCCTTGAAAATGTGATTCATCAGACAAAGCCACCTTCTTCCTTTGTTCATGGTCCAGTTCTGATGCTCACATGTCCACTGTTGGCCCTCTACACTCACCACGTGCATCAATGAGCCTTGGCCGGCAATGACCTTGTCGTCAGTTCCCCACTTGTTCCTTCCTTGGAACACTTTTGATAGATAGTGACCATTGTGGATACCCCACAAGAGCTGCAGTTTTGGAGATGCTCTGACCCAGTCATCTAGCCATCACAATTTGGCCCCACAAATCCTGCCCATTTTCCTGCCTCTAACAGATTAACTCTGAGGAACATTTTTTCACTTGCTGCCTAATATACAGGTGCCGAGATGAAGAGATAATCACTGTTATTCATTTCACCTTTCAGTGCCATAATGTTATGCCTGCATAGACTGCAAATGATTGTATACTTAAATGTTAACAAGCTTACTTGTTTTTTTGTAATAAAAATAAACAACAACAAGCTCTAGGCCAAATGGACATTGATCACCATAATGGTGTCTTTGAATGGTCTACATTTAATTTTGTTCAGTAATAACAGACCATTGTTCTAGGTTGTGTTGATTTGATGTTCTTACAATATGCTGTAAGGAGCTCCAGTTAAATCTAGTGACATCCTGGTGATATTTTACAGTTTACATCTCTTGTCTGCCATCGTTTTGGGGGTAAGACAGCTGTGTTTCGTGCTGTAAGTTTGACCTATCATGCGTCTCTCCGACGGTGTTGACAGTTTTTAACAGCATCATCACTTCCTGTTGGCTCGTCATGAATGGGAGTCTTTTCACAGCTGCTACTGGAGGAGGGCAGTAAATCCCACTCATATAAAAGTGCAGTCACACGAGAGGCAATCATTTTGAGATGGTCGGCTGCCCAGACTCTTGAATCGCCCCAGAGCCACACACGGACACACTCCCCCTCTGTGTCACTCCTCTCTGTGCTTCAGTTCCCACCTAAATTACAGTAGACTCCTGCACAGAAGCTAAACTACACCTACAGGCTTGACTGCAAAAGGTCAACAAGCTGCTTAAAATGAAAAATAGCGCTGGAGTAATCTACTCTCCTATCTTCTTTCCCCCAACCACCTCTCTCCCTTTCTCTGTTGCTCTCTCTATTTCTCTTCTAAGGATATAGTGGTGTTCTTAGAATTGAGAATACCCCCAAAAATTGCTTTCTTGAATCCACTCAACTCAGAACATTCATCTTGTGTGTTCTTTTGTTCCATTCCATGCATTTAATGTGTTTCTCTTTGTTTCTGAGCCTCTTGCTGATAGTTAGAAAAAAACATATAATTTGGTTTTTATTTTAATTTAATTTTTTTAGGGTGGGATGTGGGGGGCTTGCCTGTGCAAAATGTAATGCCATGATGTTCTGGATGATTGCTTACAAGCAAACCCCCTCTAGCAAACTAGCAAACCCCCTTGAGCCAGCCCTCAAGGATGTCTGATATTCTGGTCTCTAGATATGGATTGGGTTTCTCTGGATGGATTTGTTTACATGTTTTGTTGTCTGACAATATGTTACACCATTACTGAGAAAAAAAAAAGATATTTCTCCATAGCCTATCAAAAATGGGTTTTAAGCAACATATAGCATATTGCGAATAGTTTGTTTTACAACATGGTTAAATTCATTAACATTATTAATTCAGTATCAAAAATGTATAATGAACGCCATTTTACAACATTTACACACTTATTACCATGCATATTACTTGGACATTGCCGGTTTATTAGTACTTATAAAGCATATATTAATGCCTACTCAATCCTACTCTACACCTAAACTTAACATCTACCTTACTAATTAACATTTGTCCACATGCTGTTTCTAATAAACTAACTGCCGTTTACCCAACTTGACTCATGACAGGACAGCCATAACATGCCCAAGGACCTCCCAGCCTGATCTCATGAAAATGCATATATATATAGCAAGAGTTGTATTTCTCATGTGATTTTTATACGTCAAAATTTGTTGCACAGTTTTTGCGTTTATAACTGTTACGTCACAGACGATGGAAATGGTGTGAGGACTCAAGTGCAGGAGAAAAATGATAATTTATTGTCAAAATGAAACAAATACAAAACAAAACACCCACGAGGGGGCTGAAACACATAATAGAACATAAAACAAAAACTCAAACATACCAAATAGAAATCACAGGAGGAAGGGGAGACGCAAACATGAGACAAGGATCCAACACAGACTGACAAACACAAGGAGCTTATAAGGGGAAGAAATCAAGAGGGAACAGGTGGGAGAAATCAACACTAATCAGATAACAAGGGGGAGGGATCAGACAATGACAGAAGCACAAAGGCCATACTGACAAACCCACATGTGCACACAAGACAGGACAGGCATGTGACATTACCCCCTCCTTAAGGAGCGGCTACCAGACGCTCCACTAGGGACGGGCGGGACAGACCAGGGGGGCACGGGAGGGACTGACCAGGGGGGCACGGGAGGGACTGACCAGGGGGGCACGGGAGGGACTGACCAGGGCGGGACGGGCGGGACAGACCAGGGCGGGACGGGCGGGACAGACCAGGGCAGGACCGGAGGAACAGGGGAAACAGAGAAGGAAGGAACAAACAAGGGAGGGGTCAACAAGGAGGGAATAGGGAAAACAAAATTTTCAGGAGGCCATGGTGGCCCACAAAGTTCAGGCACCCAGGGCGGCGCGGTCAGAGCAGGGTGCTGGTTTTGCGCGGGCAGGCCAGTGCGCCGGGGCGGCGCACGGAGAGCAGGACGCCTCAGCGGCGCACGGAGAGCAGGACGCCTCAGGGGCGCACGGAGAGCAGGACGCCTCAGGGGCGCACGGAGAGCAGGACGCCTCAGGGGCGCACGGAGAGCAGGACGCCTCAGGGGCGCACGGAGAGCAGGACGCCTCAGCGGCGCAGGCAGAGCAGGACGCCTCAGCGGCGCAGGCAGAGCAGGACGCCTCAGCGGCGCAGGCAGAGCAGGAAGCCTCAGCGGCGCAGGCAGAGCAGGGCACCAGGGAGGCGCGGTGAGAGCTGGACGCCTGGGAGGCGCGGTGAGAGCTGGATGCCTGGGAGGCGCGGTGAGAGCTGGACGCCTGGGAGGCGCGGTGAGAGCTGGACGCCTGGGAGGCATCTCCGGCCCAGCGGCGTCCACCGGAACAGAGTCCACCGGCATAGGAACAACCAGAACTGGGACCACCGGAACACAATCCACCGGCACTGGGACCACCGGAACATGATCCACCCGTACAGGGACCACCGGAACACGATCCACCGGCACTGGGACCACCGGAACACGATCCACCGGCACTGGGACCACCGGAATACGATCCTCCGGAATCGGGACCACCGGAACATGATCCACCGGCATAGGGACCACCGGAACACGATCCGCCGGTACTGGGACCACCGGAATACGATCTGCCAGCAAAGAGACCACCGGAATACGATCCACCGGTACTGGAACCCCTGGAATCGGGACCACCGGAGCAGGCACGGAGGGGGCTTTTCTCCTCCTCCTCCGTTTCGGGACCACCGGAGCAGGGACCACCGGAACACGATCTGCCGGTACTGGGACCACCGGAATACGATCCGCCGGCATTGGGACCACCGGAATACGATCCACCGGCAAAGGGACCACTGGAACACGATCCACCGGCAATGGGACCACCGGAACGCGATCCACCGGCATTGGGACCACCGGAATTGGGACCACCAGAGCAGGCACGGAGGGAGCCTTCCTTCTCCTCTTCCGTCTGGAGACCACCGGAACAGGGACCACCGGAGCTATCCGGACCCTGGTCCTAGAGGGACTGGAGTCCAGCCGGTCCACAAACTCCCAAAAGTCCGGAGTCCCCATTTTCTCCACCTCCGTGGGACTGAGAGGCATGTCCAGGCAGAGGTTAAAAACCTCTGCCTTCTCTGTGTCGTTAAGGTACAGGTGATGCACCTCCTTGAGGAATTGACAGGCGAACTCTCTTACACCCGCCCCCTGTTGGCGGATGTATTTAGAGTTCACCTGCCGCATCACCTGTACGCACCTGGTTAGCTCCATAGTCCAACGAGCAAACAACAAACAAAACAAAAACAAAAAAATCCTCTTGCTGAATCCTCTAGGGTTGGATCCTTATGTTACGTCACAGACGATGGAAATGGTGTGAGGACTCAAGTGCAGGAGAAAAATGATAATTTATTGTCAAAATGAAACAAATACAAAACAAAACACCCACGAGGGGGCTGAAACACATAATAGAACATAAAACAAAAACTCAAACATACCAAATAGAAATCACAGGAGGAAGGGGAGACGCAAACATGAGACAAGGATCCAACACAGACTGTTCTTCTTCTTCTTCTTTTGATTTAATGGCGGATTGCAACCATATATTATTAGGTGCATACCGCCACCTACTGTACCAGAGTATGAAGCATGGATTCAATGAAACTACCTTACATCATGGTATAAAAAAAAAAAAAAAAAAAAAAAAAAAAAAAAAAAAAAAAAAAAAACACATCATATTCTATAATATACCCCTATATTTTTCAGGTATTCCACAACTGCTTTCTGTGTGTCCTCTATACCTTCTCCTGTCGTTCCCAGTATACCTTCAAGGTTCCATGTTCTTCCTGCCTGCCTAATTTTTTGCTTTAGACTATTCCTTTGTTCTACATATTTCCTACAATGCAACATTATGTGTTCCACACATTCTGTAATTTTACATTCCAAGCATTCATTTGATTGATTTTTACCTAACATAAACATTGTTTTATTTAACCCCGTGTGGTCAAACCTCATTCTGGTTAAAACTACCTCCTCCCTTCTGTTTCTTCTGATTACACCCTGTGCATTGACAGATTTCTGTATACTATAATATTTCCTTCCATTATTATCAGTATTCCACCTATATTGCCATTTCTTCATCATTTCTTTTTTAATCATTGCCTTAGCTTCTCCTTTACCAAAGGGGATATTTATAATATCGCTCGTCCTAGTTGATTTTTTTGCTATTTTATCTGCCCTCTCATTCCCTTTTATATTAGCATGAGCAGGTACCCAGCAGAATCTCACATCTATCCGAAGCTTTCTTAGTCTAAATAAACTTTGATGGATTTCTAACATTAAATCTTCTCTATTAGATTTCATATTTTGAATACTGTAAAGGGCAGCTACAGAGTCAACACAACATACCACTCTGTCTGGTTTTACTTCCTCCACCCACTGCAACCCTACAACAATTGCCATCATCTCTGCCGTGTAAACTGATAGCTGATCAGGTAATTTTTTCCCAATACTTAAATCCCATGTCGGAATGTATATTCCTATGCCTACCCTATCTTTTTCATCTTTGGACCCATCTGTATAGATGTCTAGGTAACTGTAATATACACTTCTTATGTATTGACTTGTCAAGTGTCCTTTCTCACTCTCTTCCCATTTTTCCTTTAGTTTCATTATATTTAAATCTACCTCTGTTTTTGGAAACAGCCATATAGGGATATTACTTATAGGTGTAGGTGAGTTAAACCAAGTATTCTCTAATATATATTCCTCTGATTTAGCCTTAATTACCCATCCAAAGCCATTACCTTGAAAATAATTATATTCCCAGCATTCTTGAATAACACTATTGGAAGGATTTTCCTTACCGCATCCACGTAGGCGACACCAATATGTAAGCATGAGTTTATCTCTTCTTAAGTCAGATGGCACTTCTCCTAACTCTACCTGGATTGCATTAGTCGGTGTTGATCTCATTGCACCAGTACAAAGCCTCAAAGCTTTATTTATAACTCTGTCTATTTTTATTAAATGTGATTTAGCTGCTGCTCCATATACAAAGCATCCGTAATCTATTGTTGACCTCATTAAAGCCCTATAAATATACATCAGTGATTGTTTATCTGCTCCCCAGTCTTTCCCAACTAATGCTCTCATTAAATTTATAACTTTTTTACATTTTGTTTCTATCTTTTCTATATGTACTTTCCATGTACCCTTTTGATCTAACCATAAACCTAGATATTTAAATTGATCTACGGTTTCCAAATTGTGTCCATATAATTTCAAGTTTTGTTTGTCTATCCCTTTCTTCCTGGTAAATAACATATGACAGGATTTACTTGGAGAAAGCTTAAAGCCCCAATTGTATGACCATTGTTCTACTTTCTTTATTGCTTCCTTGATTTTACATCTCACACCTATGGGATCTCGTCCTCTTGCCCAGATGGCACCATCATCTGCATACAAAGCTGATCCAATCCTTCTGTCCAGATTCATAAAAATATCATTAATCATAATATTAAATAAAACTGGACTTATAACACTTCCTTGTGGAATTCCATTGGTTATTTCAAATTCCTCAGACATTTCTGATCCCACTTTAACTCTAAATCTTCTTTCTGATAGAAACTCTAAAACCCAGTTATAAAACTTACCTTTAATTCCTATTTTATTTAATTTAATTAATAATCCTTCTTTCCACATGGATTCATACGCTTTTTCAATATCAAAGAATATAATATTCATTATTTGTTTCATTTTAAATGTTTTCTCTATCTCATTGCTTACTTTTATAACCGCATCCATCGTAGAACGTCCTTTTCTGAAGCCACTTTGGTATGATGCAAATAATCCTTCACGTTCAAGGAAATAATTTAATCTTCTAACTAGTATCTTCTCCATCCACTTGCACAGGTGGGATGTTAGGGCAATGGGTCTGTAATTACCAGCATTATTTGCATCCTTTCCAGGTTTTTTAAAAGGCAGTATTAGTGCACTCTTCCAACTTTTTGGCATTTTACCTTCTTCCCATATCTTATTGAATACATATAATATTATTTCTAATATTTTTTCAGGTAATTTCTGGAACATGATATAACTCAATTGATCTTCTCCTGTAGCTGTATTTCTGGCACCATTTAGTACTATTACTAGTTCATTCATATTAATTTCTATATCCATGGAATTCTCCTCATTATCTTTTTTAATAAACACATTCCTATTTTCACTTAGAATTTTTTCTTTATTTTGTCTGTGGATATCATCTAAATGGTCTCCACTATGCACACTGGCAAACTTCTTCCCTAACATATCTGCCTTTTCTTTATCTGTTATTGCTATTATTCCGTCATTCTCTAATACTGGTATTTTAACATACCCTTTATTTCCACTCATTTTCTTCAGCATTGACCATATTTCTCCTATTTTAACTTCCCTCCCTATAGTAGAACAGTAACTCCTCCATGCGTTCCGTTTACTATCCTTAATTATTCTTCGAGCGTGAGCCTTTTTCCTCTGATAATTAGTTAGGTTTTCTTGGTTCAAATTATTCCTTAATGTTCTCAGAGCACTATTTCGTTCTTTTATGGCTTCTGTACATTTATCATTCCACCATGGGACCGTTTTCCTTTTCCCCCCAACTGTCTTGAGTGGAATACTATTCAATGATGCATTTAATATTAAATGTGAAACTTCTGATATACATTCCTCAACATCACCCTCCATTGAGATTAATTCTGCTGATTCACAACATATTTCTTTAAATCTTTGCCAATTAGCTTTTTCAAAGTCCCACTTTTTATGTCTAGGTCTTTCTTGGATATCTATTTCAACATTTATAGAACATATTATTGGAAAGTGGTCACTACCAATACTTGTACTGTCTATAATTTTCCACTCACAAGAATTTACCAGATTATTAGAAACTAAGGTAAGATCAATACAAGATAATTTGTTGGAACGTATATCAATTCTTGTACCATTTCCATTATTTAGACAAACTAGCTGTCTAGCATCCATTAATTCTTCCACTACTTCTCCATTATTATCAGTATATCTACTTCCCCAAAGACTACTATGTGCATTGAAGTCTCCGCACCATATTTCTTTCTTTGTTCCTTGTCTCCTAATTATGTTGTTTAAGATGTCTAGGCTCAATAATTTACAAGGGTTATAAAAATTGATTACTATCAAATTCCCATCTGATTTGTATACTTCAATCACCACACATTCTATTTCTACAGGAGTTATTATTCTTTTAAATGATATCCCATCCCTTACAAATGTTGCACAACCTCCACCTTGATTTCCACTTCTATCAAACCTGACAGACTCATACCCAGGTAAAATAAAGTCTAGGTGAGGGCGAAGCCATGTTTCTTGAATGCAAACAATATCTGGATTAATTTCAAAATCTTCAACAAACTTTTTTAATTCTTGTCCATTTGCAATCAGACTTCTAGCATTCCATTGCAAGAGATGGAATACCATTACAAGATCAAATAACACTTTGAGACCCCCCATCATTTTTAGCAGTCAACATACTATGTATATTTTCAGCTTTTAGATCTTTTATGCCTAGAAACTCCTCTGCAGCTTCCACTACTGTCTTGATTCGATCGCTTTTTCTTTCTTGTCGCGTAGCAACATTAACAACTTTACATATAAAAGCTATAAAGCTCTTTTTTTCTACAATCAAGGTGTTCTCCTCAACTTTACATTTATGATTGCATGGCTGCTGTGGAGGTGCTGGCCTTCCTGACTGGGATCTCCATATACCTGAACTCTTGGGTACTGCACGCCTCTCATTGTCACTCAGATTTTCTTGATATTCTATTGGTCTGTTGTTTTGCTTGATTTCATAATTACCAATACTCTTTAATGCTTCTGCATATGTCACCTTATTCACAACTTTGTATCTCTGTACTTCTTTAGCTTGTTTCTGGACTGCACATCCAGCATATGCAGCGCTATGTTCACCTCCACAATTACAACATTTTAACTTAGCATCGTTTTTACATTTGCCATAGTCATGTTCTCCTCCGCATTTTGCACATCTTTGTTTCCATTTACACTGTTGTGCTGTATGGCCCATTCTCTGACATTTGAAACATCTTAACGGTTGTGGGATGTATTCCCTCACTTTGTAATTGATCCAGCCCATTTGGACTTCAGAAGGCATTGTCTTTTCAAAAACAAGCAGTATAGACAGACTGTCAAGTTTAACACCACTTTTATTAGTTTGAAGTCTTTTTGCCTCTATTACTTTCCCACCTTGTATTTCTTTCTTCACATCCTCTATGGACATTTCTAGTGGTACATTTGAAATCACTCCTCTTAACTTTGCTGCCATCCCTGGTACATGCACTTTAATCTTTCCACCACCAAGACTACTCATTTTCAGAACCATCTCCTGTTGCTTCTTACTTAATGTTGAAATTAGGATTCTTCTGTTACTCATTAATTTAGCATATTTGATTTTCCCTATTTCCTTCTCAATTGCTTTAGTTACCTGAACTGGGTGAAAATGGCCTTTATCATTACTGAGAGTAATAATAACTTTCCACTCATCCTGCTTGTCATCATCATATCTACTGCCCCCAGTAGGTTTGGCTCTAATCTTTTTGTTTATTTGTCTTGTAGTGCTTTCGTCTCCACTACTCGCTTCAGACCATGATTTTTTCCTTGCCTTTTTAGTTTGGCTAACCTCCATATCTAAAGGCCAATCATCATCACCATCTGAACTATTACCCATTGCTCCACTCACGGTACAGTTTGATTGCAATCCGCCGACTCTCCAAGTCCGATATGCGAAGACCTTCCAACACAGACTGACAAACACAAGGAGCTTATAAGGGGAAGAAATCAAGAGGGAACAGGTGGGAGAAATCAACACTAATCAGATAACAAGGGGGAGGGATCAGACAATGACAGAAGCACAAAGGCCATACTGACAAACCCACATGTGCACACAAGACAGGACAGGCATGTGACAATAACGTGTTAAGGCCGAATTTGATTAAAAACGAATCATATTTATTTTATTAAAGTTGTTTATTCTGTTATTTATTTTCCTATTATATGTTTTTTATCAATTTATCTGTTTATTCATTTATATATGTGTATATTTATGCTGAAATTTGTGTTAGAGTTTAAGGTTATTTTTCCTCACCTTTTTCTTTTTCAAATCTGTAACTTACGTAAAAGGATTAGGGCCAAGCAAAAAAAAAAAAAAAAAAAAGCATCTCGAGATTAAAGTCATTATAATCCGAGATTAAACTCGTTAAATTTCGAGAAAAAAAGGCGAGATACAATCTCGAGAATAAAGTCGTTCTGTTTGGGGAAAAATCTGTTATATTTTGAGAAAAAAGTCGAAATAAAATCCTGAGAATAAACTCATTAAAAATCGAGAATAAAAGGGTTGTGTTTCGAGAAAAATCTTGTTATATTTCGAGAAAAAAATTCGAAATAACATCTTGAGAATAAACTCATTAAATATTGAGAATAAAGTCGTTGTGTTTCGAGAAAAAACTCATTATATTTTGAGAGAAAAAGTCGAAATAAAATCTTGAGAATAACGCATTCGATCAGTGTTCATTGCATAGCATACTGATAGAGGACATTAATATAATTTTGTCATAATTAGCTAAAGTTGATAGTATTTCTTTGTTACTGAAAGAAAGTCTGAAATATAGCTTGACTAAATGATCCCATTACATGAGACTATTCTCAAGTTGACGTCTTTCTGCAGTTGAAAAATGCAGATTGGATGATTACACAAGAGACATTATGGGATATGGAAGTCATACTGTATCTTTCAACATACCTTCTGATGTTTATTCATGATTATTTTGAGCTGTAAGTAGTAAAGTTGAAAAGATGGTCTTTTCACACTGTACTAGCCTCATTGAGTCCACTTTCAATTATCCAGCAAGTTAAACTCATTCACACAATAACTCCCGGAACCACGAAGTGATGTTTGAGAATGTTTACTGAATGAATGGTGTAAAACTGAAAATACAAATACAAAATAAAGAAATGATATACGACACACGTGAACAAATCTGCTTTGACAAACAAATCATTATCAAAGACGTTAAACAATGTCACATGAAACCATGAAAAACATGCATGCTATTTCAAACAATATAATACATCAAATTTCACTACACAAAATGCATTTAACTTAAAGATAACAAAATCAGAAAAACTCACAAAGCATGCCCCATCAAACTCCAAATAGAAAATGACCTTGGACAAAGAAGCCCACAAAGATGTGCAACCTCATGTTGTCTCTGACTCACAGTCAGATTCAAGCTGTGTCCCAAAGTGAAGTGCACACACTTCGAAGGCCGCATTTGAAGTGTGATTACGTCATACCGGCACTATGAAGGCTGTCCCAAAGTGAAGGCTGCACCCTCTGAAGGCCGCATTTGAAGTGCGATTACATCACAGCGGCACTACGAAGGCTGTCCCAAAGTGAAAGGTGCACCTTTGAAGGCCACATTTGAAGGGCGATTGCGTCACAGCGGTGCGACGAAGGCTGCCGCAATTCATGAGCGACTTGAAAATGCGCCCTTCGGTTCTCAGGCAAAGGAAGGGTACAGCAGATGGAAACTTCCCACAACTTCCCATTAAACACATACATATATTTTGCTGTCATGTAAATTAAAATGTTTAAATGAAAATAAATTGGTCTATAGCTTACATTAGGCTACTAAAAGTAGGCTACTTTATACTATTTATAGACCATAAATAACTTGTTTAACATCTGAATCAACAGAAATTTAAATTAACAGCTAAACTGAAAGAAAACAGTTTTCTAAACTTTCATTGCGCTGAGCGGGAGAAGCTGGAGAAGCTGGAGCTGGACTGGGATGGAGAATAATGCACAATATCAGGGCATATTTTCACTGTCCGCAGCTTTGTGGGGCTGAATCGGTCGACGGCTGGCATCGTGTCATAAAAAGTAGGCTACAATGCATCTGAGATAATGAGTTGAATAAAAATAAGTAGGCCTACATAAATAAAGACTTGGACGTAATGTATAAATGATTAAAATAGGCTATATTGTAACAGTTACATTTAACATAAGAAATAAACTGTTAACTAATAGTTGCAATATGACGATATTTAACCGGCTACAGATTTACATGCTTAGTTCAGTCTACGATCATCGCAGGCTGAAGCATGTCAGAATCAAATAAAAAGCTCTAAAAAAAATATATAAAAATCTGCTCCATTTCTCTTTTTAAAAATCTCCTCACGAACGTCGACTGCTGTCAGTTGTCACAACCTGCTAGGCCATTAACGACACTTGGTTCATTGTTGCTAAGTCTGGAATGGGGCTGCTATAAGCTGTGTCCCAAAGTGAAGGGTGTGCACTTCGAATGCCATGCACTTTGGAGGCCAGGCCAGGCCACGCCTTCAAAGTGCACGAAGCGGCAATTGGAGGGGTTTTGTTATTCAGACCTGGCAACCCTGTCCCTTGGTTCGCCCTTTGTGCCGCTTTGTGCAATTTGAAGGCGTGGCCTGGCCTGGCCTGGCCTTCGAAGTGCGCACCCTTCAATTTGGGACACAGCTATAAGCCGAGGGACAGGGTTGCCAGGTCTGAATAACAAAACCCCTCCAATTGTTATTCAAAAGTATCGGAAACACGGCCAGAATGGGACAAAATATCCCAAAATGCGGCCGCGGGCGGTAGAAATATGTTTTAAGTAAAGACAACTTAACCTGTGGACTATAGGCTACAAACACCCCAAAGCAACAGTAGCCTAAATGCAGCCCCATTCCAACAATGAACCAAGCGTCGTTAATGGCGTAGCAGGTTCTGACAACTGACAGCGGACGTTTGTGAGGAGATTTTAAAAAGAGAAATGGAGCATCCATATACAGGTCCTTAAAAATTAGCATACGTGATAAAGTTCATTATTTTCCATAATGTAATGATAAAAATTAAACTTTCATATATTTTAGATTGATTGCACAACAACTGAAATATTTCAGGTCTTTTATTGTTTTAATACTGATGATTTTGGCATACAGCTCATGAAAACCCAAAATTCCTATTTCAAAAAATTAGCATATTTCATCTGACCAATAAAAGAAAAGTGTTTTTAATTTTAAAAAAGTCAACCTTCAAATAATTATGTTCAGTTATGCACTCAATACTTGGGGAATCCTTTTGCAGAAATGACTGCTTCAATGCGGCGTGGCATGGAGGCGATCAGCCTGTGGCACTGCTGAGGTGTTCTGGAGGCCCAGGATGCTTCGATAGCGGCCTTAAGCTCATCCAGAGTGTTGGGTCTTGCGTCTCTCAACTTTCTCTTCACAATATCCCACAGATTCTCTATGGGGTTCAGGTCAGGAGAGTTGGCAGGCCAATTGAGCACAGTAATACCATGATCAGCAAACCCTTTACCAGTGGTTTTGGCACTGTGAGCAGGTGCCAGGTCGTGCTGAAAAACCAAATCTTCATCTCCATAAAGCTTTTCAGCAGATGGAAGCATGAAGTGCTCCAAAATCTCCTGATAGCGAGCTGCATTGACCCTGCCCTTGATAAAACACAGTGGACCAACACCAGCAGCTGACATGGCACCACAGACCATCACTGACTGTGGGGACTTGACACTGGACTTCAGGCATTTTGGCATTTCCTTCTCCCCAGTCTTCCTCCAGACTCTGGCACCTTGATTTCCGAATGACATGCAAAATTTGAGCAACAGTCCAGTGCTGCTTCTCTGTAGCCCAAAGTGTCTTGACCTGGGGAATACGGCACCTGTAGCCCATTTCCTGCACACGCCTGTGCACGGTGGCTCTGGATGTTTCTACTCCAGACTCAGTCCACTGCTTCCGCAGGTCCCCCAAGGTCTGGAATCGGTCCTTCTCCACAATCTTCCTCAGGGTCCGTTGTGCAGCGTTTTTTTCCACACTTTTTCCTTCCCACAGACTTCCCACTGAGGTGCCTTGATACAGCACTCTGGGAACAGCCTATTCGTTCAGAAATTTCTTTCTGTGTCTTACCCTCTCGCTTGAGGGTGTCAATGATGGCCTTCTGGACAGCAGTCAGGTCGGCAGTCTTACCCATGATTGCGGTTTTGAGTAATGAACCAGGCTGGGAGTTTTTAAAAGCCTCAGGAATCTTTTGCAGGTGTTTAGAGTTAATTAGTTGATTTAGATGATTAGGTTAATAGCTCGTTTAGAGAACCTTTTCATGATATGCTAATTTTTTGAAATTTTGGGTTTTCATGAGCTGTATGCCAAAATCATCAGTATTAAAACAATAAAAGACCTGAAACATTTCAGTTGGACTGCAACAATGAATCTTAAATATATGAAAGTTAAATTTGTATCATTACATTATGGAAAATAATAAACTTTATCACAATATGCAATTTTTTTGAGAAGGACCTATATATATATATATATATATATATATATATATATATATATATATATATATATATATATATATATAGATTTTCCTGACATTTTTATGAGCCTGATTTCGACATGATTATTTATAACTGATCAGTCTTCACATTTTTCGAGTGAATCCCGCTTGTATATATGGATGGGTCAGTGTATTGAAGTGTGTATGCTTCAATACACTGACCCATCCATTCGTGGCCGTTTGTCACGAATGGAAAACAAAAGTTTTATTCAAATTCTGAATATAGACCTATTAATAAAAAATTAATAATAATTATATTGCTCAGACAGCGTGCAAAGAGTGCTCCCTTTATAATCACTAAAAGCTGTCACTCATTCAATAAACGCAATCTCACTGATTTCTGCAGTGAAGCTGGCATACAATGAAGCTCTTATTTTCACAATGTCTGCATTTACAGAGACGTGCATGTTAACTGGACTCAGCACCTGGACAAACACTCGAGCGGTGAGTGGATTCCAAATTCAACACCATAGACCGTAAAAAAACACCTTGGATTCAAAGTTCAACACCTGTGATTGGCCAACTGCGTTGTAGATATCTACCAACATGTCTGTGATTGGCTACATTACTCACCGAGGCGAAAACACGTTGGAAATGTAATCATTTGACGAGTGCAAATACAAATACGCACTGGATATTTTGCTAGCTCCTTTTTGCTAATAATATGCTATTATTACGAATTCTTTTACGAATTACATATCCTAGACCAGCAGTTATGGGCAGCGTTTCCCTCTTAAAGCAGAAGTAGCAGCAGGTTGGTGGTTTGAGTGAGAAAATTGTACGCTATTATCAAGTCCAACTCAAGCTCGGAACAGCGCTCTCCATGGGGTCTGTGGAAAAGCCTGCCCTACCCCCTCTGGCGCTGGGCCTGGTTTTGTGTGTTTTCGCCGCATTCACACAGTAAACCAGTGCTGTCTTTCTGCCACTCAGCGGGGGTGTAATCACAGTCGCTCCAGCTGACGGTGACGTCACGTGCATTCCCTCGATTGGTGTAGTGAGAGGTAATACAATCAGTTACTAACTCTACTTCAGCTGTGAGATTACCTCACGATAGGGTTGCCACCTGTCCCGTGAAATACGGAATCGTCCCGTATTATCAGGAAAAATTACGCGTCCCGTATCAAAGCAAGACGGGACGCAATTTGTCCCGTATTTTACATAGGTCCATCCGCATTGTGTGAAGACACGTCCTATTCTGCCCCTATTTGGGTCGCTGCCGTCGTTGGTTTGTTTGATTGGTTTGTTTCAGGTTCACGGGCCGTGAATCACGGCCAATCAGAATCAGAAGAGGAGGGGACCCCCCTCTCTATTCGGTTCTTTCCTATATGGCCGATGAAACGATGGCGGAGGCAGGTCCAAATACCCCCCGCGTCCAGCTGTAAAAGTTTCAGAGCAGAAACGCAAGCAGATGCAGAGGTACAGACGAGAGTCGGAATAATTAAATACTTGGCTGGAAAGTGTCAGCGGCAATGAATACCAAGCCAATTGCACAATTTGTCCGCGAGTGTTTTCATTGGCGCACGCTGGCCGTCAAATGCAAGAGCTCACCGAAATCAAAGCACTGTCACACAGTTCTTCATACCTCAAGCATCTCCTCAGGCAGACAGTGTAATGTTTTTTTTTTTTTTATTACCTCAATTTTTTGATTGATAACGTTAGATTTCATATGCTGCCTATTAAGAAATAATGTTACAGTTTTTCTCGATTGGTTAAACACATTTCTTGAAACTATGCCTCATATTCTCAAAACTATAAACACAAATCCATAACGACTCACCCAGTTTCCCAAACAACCTATTTTCAGGTCAAAATTAAGCTCTACACTCAAAACCATTCACTCTTGCTGAAAAACCAAACTTTGCCCTCAGACAAGACACACAAGCCCTCAAAATCACACACACCACAACATAGTCTAACACACTGGTGCAATAAATTCAAAACAACATTTCCAAAACTGGTAAGTTATGTTACTTGTGGTTCCCCTCCTCACAAACCTTTTCACATGAAGAACAAAAGATACAACCAATGGATACATTGGCACATTTTTATTCATTCATTCATACTACACAGTACAAAAAAAACAAAAAAATGTATTCCACCTCAGCCTCCCATCTTTGGTCTGGGTCAGGCCAAAGAATCTCATCCGCATCACAGGCTATATTAGCCCTAGCCTGGCAGCGGGGGTAAAATCCTCTTGCATGCCTGATCCACCCCTGGCACGCATCTACTGACACATGGCCTGGACGAGGTGAACAAGCATATAAGGTTCTCGATCATACACTTTCCACTAGTGTTGTAGTCTAGACCACCTAAACCGAGACCAAGACAAGTCCAAGACTTTGAAGGGCCGAGACCAAGACAAGACCAAGACTTTGAAGGGCCGAGACCAAGACAAGACCAAGACTTTGAAGGGCCGAGACCAAGACAAGACCAAGACTTTGAAGGGCCGAGACCAAGACAAGACCAAGACTTTGAAGGGCCGAGACCAAGTCAAGACCAAGACCATGACAGGCCGAGACTGAGTCAAGACCAAGACCAGTGCATGTCCCCACACTTATGATAAAATGTGGAATATGCATATGATTGGCACTTCTCTCGTATGATCAACTAAACTGGCTCTAATTTCATCCAAGACTGCTTGTCTTCCTCCTCCTCCTCCTCCTCCTCCTCCTCCTCCTCTTCCTCCTCCTCCTCTTCCTCTTCCTCCTCCTTCACCATGTCCTCTTCTTCCTCCTCCTTCACCACCCACCTCCTCTTCCTCTCCCTCCTCGACCTCTTTCTTCATTTCTTTGTGGATCCATTGTTCCAAAGCTCAAATGAACTGACTCTGGCACTTTTATGTATCTTGAAAGTTCTGATTGATGTGTGTTAAATTTTGACTCTTAGTGTTTTCACCTGGGTAATTGTGTGCTAATTGAGCTGAAACTATGCTGATTTGAGTGAACTATATTGAATGCTAGTGCTTTCTAAATGACCACATGGTCTAGGCAATGAGAAATTAAGGGATTTGTGTGTAGAGTTTTGCAGTGACAGTTCAACAAATCTGACTCATGTGTCAAAACAGGGAATAGTGTTTATAGTTTAGTGAAATGGGTGTGCTTTTTGATAAATGGCGTTATGGTTTTGAAATTTTAGTTCAAAAGCCTGGTTATAGTGTTTAAGCAATCGAGAAAAACTGTAATAATGTAGGCTACATGAATGTGTTTATGGTATGATTTGTTTATTAAGGTTAAGTTGTACAGTCAGACACAAGCATTACTTTAATAAGAGATAAGATATATATATATATATATAAATCAAAATAGGACCTTTTAGGAATAAAATAAACAACTATTTGTTATGCTTAACAAATTTAAATAATTGCATCATCCAATACTATAGAATTAACAATAGACTATATAAAAACGGAATAATACATAAATATATTTACTTAACTTACCAAAAATAAAAATGTTGTTAAGTGTTTTATTAAAATAAGAAATGATTGTAGATATTATATCATTTACAGTTATTTAGGTGTGGTTTCACTGTTTGGATGGTGTTACTGCAAACAATGACAAATATTTTAGTCAAAATCTTTGTTCACAACACTATAAAATTACTCGAGTTAATATGCAATTTCTTATCCTGCTCCCCTCTAGGTTAAAGCAGCTGAGTTTGTTTTTCATTGTCATAGCTGTGTATTATACTGAGTGCATCTGTTCACACTGATTTCAATAGCAGATATCCTATTATAATGTCCATTGGTATCAATCTTAATATATATACAAATTATGAAAACATGTTTTAAGTTATGATATACGACCACTGCACTGGCACACCATCGGGACTGGTCATCGTGGCCCCGAGGGGTGTGGCCACCGCTGCGGCAGGTGTCCCTTATTTTTCTGTATTGAAGGTGGCAACGAGGCCGACCACAATTACATAATTACAATTTAATATTTAATGCCGCAAGAGTGAGATCTTTAAGTTCTTTAGGCAGCTATATCAAACTGCAGAAATTTAGCAAACTGTTGTGCCTCCAGTTTCGTGTTGTAAATGGATAATCTCTTCCAAACAACCGTGTAGCCTATCCAGCTACTCTTTTATTAATTTAGCTATTTAGCATTAATTTACTTGTTTCACTTTCACACTTTATTTATTTATTTACTATTAAATACAATAATATTATTAGATAAAACACCGGATATTCACTTTGCTTTTTCATTCCTTGTATGTCTGCAGGTCCTTTAAAGTCTATACTAAAATTCATTAAATAGTCCAGAATTTAATTTTAGCATGTTTTAACTGGGATAGAAAGATGATTTTGATAAAATGTCAAGTTTCACTTCATTTTGTAGTAGGCTATATTTTATTATATTATATATATAATTTATATATATATATATATATATATATATATATATATATATATATATATATATATATATATATATATATATATATATATATAATCATATTCCCAAATATTTACTAATTTCTTGTTGTTTTAGATGCCTTACAAGTGAGTAGTGAATGCTGATAAAAAGGAGGCATCAGAGTTTATCTTTGCTGGGAAAGATAAACTGAAAGGCTCCCCTGAAAGGCTCAGGGGTATTGCTCATGGTGGAAACCCTTGAGCTTGAAGTTTGCATAGTATTTCGTTCTTTCTTCTATCTTCTTTCTGTCAGGGAACTCAGAAATAGGAGGACTCAAATGCTGAGATGATCATGAGAAAAAAAGTTTATTAGGGAACTGAAGGACAGAATATAAGCAGTCTCAGTGTGACAGAAAAAAGCTGGGTTCTCTCTGACGGTGGTTCCCGTGTGTACACAGCACAAACATAAGCAAGCGTGCAGGAAGAGGAGGCAGGTCGTAGCACCAAAAGACAAGTCCTGGCTCAGCAAGTGACTCAATCTTGCTACTAACTCCTCGTCTTAAGGTTCCTGAACACAAAAGTCAGCAGGTAATAACAGACCACATACACAGGAACACAGAACATGAGAAGTTCACACGACATAGCATATGATCAACTAGACACAGCTGGGCATATAAAGGGTAGAGGGAACGAGTGACAGGTGTGGGAGATCAGCTCGTGATCAGCTCATTATCCAATCACGAGCTGCAGAGAAATTTCAGGACAGGACAAACAACAGGAAGAGCCAGTGTCACACCCTGAACCTGTGACACTTTCTTTCAGTAATGCTGTCCCATTTCTGTATTTATTGGCTTAATAAGTTTACATCTGTATATACTTCCATTTTGCAGATGCAGGTTGTCATGTTTTTCCAGGCTCTTCTCATTTGTGTTATAAATTCAGATGTAATTTTTTTAAGTCAATGTGAGATTCCCTGTTGTAACTGTGGGTGCATAAATAAATACATTTGCATGTAAACTGAAGGATGGTGTTTACTTCGAGTGACTTTTTGATACGAAATCATATCGATTGCAGCCATATATGGCCTCTGATTGAATGGGATAAAATAAAGAGACTATTAACTGGCATAGAATCCTGCTGTACATAAAGCAAGATTGATCTATTTTTCATCATTGAAATAACATTATTTCACAGTGCAGACCTGATGAAAAATCAATGTTATACTTAAATATTGATTCAATTATATTTTGATTGATGCATTAACACTGATACACTGTAAAATAAGTGATTTAATTTTAGTTGAAAAACTATTGATTTTAAGCCCACCTTGATCTATTTTTCATCATTGAAATATCATTATTTCAGGGTGCAAACCTGATGAAAAATCAATGTTAAATCTCAACATTGATTCAGTGTTATTTCAGTCGATGCATTAACATTGATTCAATGCTGATTCAGTGTTGGTTTGCTATCTGGGAGGCTATTTTCTACACTGGATTTGAGGCTGTCTTCTGAACGCTGGGTTTTGATGGACGTGCCGCACTGGAGACTTGGAAGTAAACGCCCACAGCTAGGATTGGAGAAGATATGCATATTTAATGAGCTTCTGCTCCGCTGTCATATCTGTGCCCCTGTCAGTTCAGTTCACATGAGGGAGAGATTATTTAGAAAGCCGCAACCAGAATGATTCAAGAACTTCTTTATCAAACAAACACAATGATTTATTTCTCATCCACCCTCGATTGATTGGAATATTATTCCTGTATTAAATGGCCCGCACACTTGGTTGATATAAGCGCGAACACACACACACACACACACACACACACACACACACACGAGTGGGCCTAGATCAAGAAAGATTTTCTGCAGACGGGCGTACGTTTTGGTAGATCGTCTGGAAAACACACAGGCCGTGACTACTATTACATATAAAAAAGAAGTTTAACTCACATAAGTATGTTGCACCATTCCTGTCAGATCCACAACATTGTGTCTGCAAATCCAGCACTTGAGACTTGTTTATAAACGATTCCGCAGTGAAATGAAGCGATCACACGTATGGTCTTCCCCCTAAAAAAAAAATCGAGGGGGCACATCGAGGCCACGCCACCGGGGCCCCTTGAACTGCCTGAACCGCCATGGCCCCTTGAACTGCCTGAACCGCATGGCCCCTTGAACTGCCTCTACCACCATGGCCCCTTGAACTGCCTGAACCACCATGGCCCCTTGAACTGCCTGAACCGCCATGGCCCCTTGAACTGCCTCTACCACCATGGCCCCTTGAACTGCCTGAACCGCCATGGCCCCTTGAACTGCCTCTACCACCATGGCCCCTTGAACTGCCTGAACCGCCATGGCCCCTTGAACTGCCTCTACCACCATGGCCCCTTGAATTGCCTGAACCGCCATGGCCCCTTGAACTGCCTCTACCACCATGGCCCCTTGAACTGCCTGAACCGCCATGGCCCCTTGAACTGCCTCTACTTCCAGGGCTGTCCACGCCTGAGGGCCTAGGTCCGTCCATGCCTGAGGGTCTGTCCACGCCCGAGGGTCCAGGTCTGTCCACGCCCGAGGGTCCAGGTCCGTCCACACCCTCGCCTCATGGTCCGGGTCCGTCCACGCCCTCGCCTCATGGTCCTCATGGTAGGTTTCATGTTTTAGGATTCATGTTCACTGTCATGTTTTCATGCACTTCCTGGTTTTGTCATGTGGTCTATTGTCATGTGATTCCATGCCCTCATGTGTTCCTGTGTCTTGTTTTCATTGGTTTATTGGTTAATCGTTGTTCACAGGTGTCCCTCGTTTTGTCATTAGCCCTTGTGTATTAGCCCTTGTCTTGGTCAGTTATTGATGTTGTAACCTGCTGTTGGTGAGTGTTTTGTATAGTCAAGTTTAAGTCAAGTTTTATGTTGTTTTGCCAAGTCTTTTGTTTATGTTTGGATTTATGTTAAATAAACTGCACTTGGGTTCATCAACCTCGCCTCCAGTGGATCACCTGTTACACTATTCCCATTAACATCACAATTAGTTAACATTAGTTAATGCATTAGTTAAGATAAACTAACCATGAACAATGCCAGTAGCTTTACTATTTTTATAAGGTTATCATACTGTACATACATTAGTTTACGTAGCAGCTGACACACACTAAGGATGGACATTTCTAACTCCCCATCTGACTCTAAAGGTATCTTAGTCATTACTTAAAGAGCATTGCAAGGTCAAGCACCCTTTTACATCCAGGATTTGTTACATGCACACACCCCTGGTCAGTCTCTGAGGTCTGAGGTCTCTGAGGTCTTCAGGACAAGATATTTTAACTATTCCCAGATCTTGTCTTAAGAATCGCTTTCTGTGTTGTGGCTCAAGGCTCTGTACCCTTCCTACTGCATTGAGAATTATGGTTTCCATAGAATCCTTAAAACACATACACAATCTGATATCACTCATAATTTTTTTTTTTTTAAACTTAATTCAAAACAGATTTATAACACATTTGCGTTTTTTTTTTTAAATAAACTTTTCATTTCAAATGAAAGAGTCCTGACAGAAAGAGACACGTTTTGTCCCTTTATCTTTCTTTTTTTTCTTGTTCCTCTTCTTCATTTCCGTTTCCATTGATGGATGTTAGGATGAATCCCATGTCTTTTGAATTTTTTTATTATTATTTATTGAACGAAAAAGGGGGCTAGTACACCAAGAAATGCTGTCATAATTTAGTAATCATTTCATATCCGATCAGCTGTTACCAGCGCGTGCATGAGACGCTTTAAGCTTTCATGACGTGCATGTTTCATCTGAAACACGCGAGAATGGACATTTCTTGTATTTTATTCTTGTTTGTTTCTAATTGCTATTATCATATATTATGTTATTGTTTGTATACTTTTGTGTCCATTAAAAAAAAAAAAAAAACAACAGCATCAGAAATTCACATGACCAGAGTTTTTCGGCATGCGCACGTCAAGCGTAAAATCAACCCTCGCATGCACACGCAGATAACTGCTGGTTGGATGCGATATATTGTTATTTTTCTTACAAACACTTATCGTTTAACTTCAGAAGACATTGATTCATCCACTGGGATCATATAAATTACTGTAGTTATTGCTGAATGTGCTGTTTGATGCCTTAACTCTTAGAAACCCAAATAAGTTTTAATTAGCAGAGATTATGTGTTCATCTGAGGAAATAAAGTCGTACACCTCTCGGATGGCATGAGGGTAAAAGACGAGTAAACAGTGAGGACATTTCTGCGCGCACTCTATTTTCAGTGTAACAGTTGTAGAATAGCTAGAGACATGTGGGATCCTTCTTAAGATTAATCTGTGGCAAGGAAGAAAAAGAAGAGGAACAAGAGGAGGATGAAGCCAAGCTAGAGAAATGAATGTGTTGTAAATCTGTAAAAAAAAAATATATATATATATAAATAAACTTTTTTTATTTTTCATTTTTTAAATAAAGGTTTCCGAGTGATATCAGATTTTATTATATTATGTATTTGTGTTTGTATTGTACTTACCCTGTAACTACATGAAACAAGAGGGGAACAAGAGCCACTTTAAATTAAAGCCTGCACATGGATAATTACCCCTTAATTAAAAAATACTTACAGTTATAATTACCCCTTCATTAAAAAATACTTACAGTATAAATAATTTGTTAATTTTCCTGATAGTTACCCCTTTATTCCCCCAATATTACATATTTTTCCTATATACTTACTTTATAGTTGCATTATAATTACCGTAAATTATGCTGTAAATTCACTTTAATTAAGCAGTACTTTCCGGGCCATAATCTAAAGTGTTACCTTAAAAAAAAACAGGTTTACATTTAAACTATTATTTTGATCCTGGATTTAATTTATATTTTAGATATATTAACTTTAATCTCCATAATTTAAAATTCAGATTAAATCCCAATTGTGGATTGATGTGAGGAGGTTTAAATAAAATAATGTGCACCTACAATTAAACTATGCAGATGAATAAGAAGGTATAGAAACAGTGTGTGTTTCAGAGAGGTGTTCATTCCTAATAAATATAAAAAATAAAGCCGGAGAGTGCGAGGGTCATGCTGGCCCGTGAGTTTACGCCTGCTATTGAGTCGGGGATGCAGATCCTTTACTTGTCTCGGTACACCTTGATGTCGGACAAAGAAAAGAAGAGAGGAGTATATTTAGCATTTTTAACGGCAGCTGTGATGATGAGGTGAGCGCCAGTGATCACGCATTTCTTATACCCACTGCACTCGTGCCTGATGCGCGCCAATCAAACGGAATTGTCAGCACAAGAACGGAAATAGTCACTCCGCCAATCATGGCAGTTGTTTGTCATAAGTTATGCTGCCACAAATATACTCCATTAATTAATACTATAAATATATTTCCAGGCTTATGAAAACCTGGAAATCTGCAAGTGCTGCTGCACGATGTTTTGATTTACTGTGCTTGATCACTAATGGTCTCTCTACGTATGACTTTATGAAGGCAGTTACCATTTTACAAATTTAATTCCTTTAACGGCAAGACCTACTTATCAGAGTGAGATTCTGGTGGTCAATAAAGTAGGAAATTGAATATTAGTATTGTTGCTGTCAATGGTGAATCTATCATGGCGGCGAAAATTCATCATAAATGGAGTTTTTAATCGCAGGTTAAATCAATTATAAATAAAGCCTATATCAACCAATCCAAAAATAGCTCTAAACTGAAGTTAATTAATCCTTGTTGGTGTGATCCACCACTAAAGACACATATTTTAGGACAAGCCTTTAATTAACAACATGATTTGGCTTTTGTCAAGTTTCTATGACATCTGATGTTATTTGTATAGTTGTTCTTTTTTTTGTAAAGCATTTTGTGACCCCTTCACCCCGTCACGCCTGTCTTAGAGTGCACTGGCTGCCAATGGCCGCTCGCATCAAATTCGCATCAATATAACTAGACTCACTTGTTCAGACATACACACTCTCCAGAAGCTAGTGTTCTGCAAGTGAACGACGCCTCGTGGTTCCATTCCAAAGAGGCGTGAAATCTCTCTCACAGACCTTTTCCTGGAGAGTTCCCACCTGGTGGAATGACCTGCCGATTTCAATTTTTTGCAGCCGAGTCTGTAGCCATTTTCAAAAAGCATCTTAAGACACATCTTTTCCAACTGCACCTGACCAATAAAGACTAGCACTTAACTATCCAATTTGCTGTTTGTTTGGAAAAAAGTTTGTGTACTGTGCTCGATTAACTGAGACTTCTTACAGCACTTGCTGTCAAGATAATGGGCGGGATTCAGATGCGGGTGCAAACAGAAGGTTTATTGAACAGAAAACAACTGAGGAATCAGAGAAAACAGTTCATGGGTCAGGAAGGGCAGTGACCACGGCAATCGGCACCACCAGGAAAGGCTGCTCTCCAATCCAGAACACCGCCACCAGACGTGAAGGATGTATCTTTGTGAGTCCACAAAGAGCACCGGAGAATGGCGAGGGAACTTGCAGCCAAGAGCACTGGAGCCTGAATGATACGGGAAGAGACGGGACAAGACAGGAGTACAGATATGGACACTGGCAAACAAAAGCGGTATCAACCATAAGAGTCTGACAACGGACAGAGACACACGCGGGGCTATAAAGGGAACTAATAACGAGGAGAACAAGGACCAGGTGTGAGAGAGTGCTAACTAGCAGGCACAGGTAGGGGTGGAAACACAAGCACATGGTGAGCTGTCAAAACAAAGCCACGCACCAACATAAAACACAAGCACAAGGACAGGTGATCAGACCCGAGACCCGACAGTACCCCCCCTCCCAGGAGCGCCCCCGGTGCCCCAGAAGGAGGCTCACTTCGTCCCTGACGGAAGTCCTCGATCAACGAGCGATCCAAAATGTCCCGGGGTGGCACCCAGCACCTCTCCTCTCGACCATAGCCCTCCCAGTCCACGAGATACTGAAACCCTCTACCTCAACGCCGCTCGTCGAGTATCCTCCTAACCATGTAGGTAGGAGAGCCATCCACAAGCCAAGGGGGTGGAGGAATAGGACAATCGCCAGCAGGATTGATGGGAGAGGAAAACAAAGGTTTAACCCTGGAAACATGAAACACACGGTGAACCCGACCAAGAGTAGGAGGAAGCTTGAGCCTGACTAACCACCTTGGTGACCCAGTATAGACCAATGAATCTGGGTGCCAGCTTACGAGAGGGCGCCCGGAGAGGCAGAGAGCCCTGGTAGAGAGCCATACCCTTTGACCACACACATAGGCAGGAGGAGAGGACCGGTGGCGATCAGCTGCTGCCTTGGTCCGTCTAGAGGTTTGGGCCAAAACCCCCCTGACCCTCCTCCAGGTGCAACGGTAACGCTGGACGAAAGCCAGGGCCGACGGGACCGCAGCATCGGGTTCCTGTGAAGGAAACAGAGGAGGCTTATAGCCCTCAAAGGGGGACATACCTGAAGCCACCATCGGGAGGGAATTACGGGTGTACTCGATCCAAGAGAGCTGTTGGCACCACGAAAATTTGGGTTATTGGATGTCAGACAGCGGAGCATTCTTTCCAGATCCTGGTTGACCTACTCACATTGCCCATTGGTCTGAGGGTGAAAACTCGCAGAGGCCCCAATCTGTCTACAAAATTCCCTCCAAAACTGGGAGGAAAACTGAGGATCCCTATCAGAAACCACATCAACCAGCAAACCATGGAGACGGAAGACGTGATCCACCATCAGCTGAGCAGTCTCCCGGGCAGAGGACAATTTAGGGAGGGGAATAAAATGGGCTGCTTTGGAGAACCGATCCACCACTCTGAGAATGACCATGCTCCCCTTCGAGGGAGGAAGCCCGGAGACAAAGTCAAGGGCGATGTGTGACCAAGGACGAGAGGGTATGGGAAGGGGGCGGAGCAGACCATCAGGAGGCCGGTTAACCGGCTTACATTGAGCACAAGTGGGGCAGGCCAACACAAACTGTCTGACATCTGCGGCCAGAGAGGGCCACCAGTAACGCTGACGGATGGCAGACAACATTCCCCGAATCCCTGGATGTCAGACCAACTTGGATGAATGACCCCACTGAAGGACTTCAGAGCACAGCGCAGCCAACACAAACAACCTACCCGCAGGACACTCCTCGGGCACTTGCACCCCTCGACCGGCCTCCTCCACTCGTTGTTCAATACCCCAGTAGAGCGCCTGACCAACACCCCTTCAGGGAGAATGGCATCGGCCTCAAGCTCTCCCTCCGGGGCATCAAACAGACGCGAGAGAGCATCAGGTGTAATGTTCTTGGACTCTGGCCGGTACGAGAGCGTGAAGTTAAACCGGACAAAGAAGAGTGCCCAACGGGCCTGTCGGGAATTGAGCCTCCTGGCCGTATGGATATATTCTAAATTCTTGTGGTCCGTCCAGACCAAGAAGGGCTGCGCCGACCTCTCCAACCATTGCCGTCACTCACCCAGAGCCAATCTCACCGCCAGCAGCTCTCTGTTGCCAATGTTGTAGTTACGTTCTGCAGGGCTGAGACGATGAGAGAAGAAAGCACACGGATGCACCTTCCCATCACGGAGGGAATGCTGAGATAGAACTGCACCAACCCCGACATCAGATGCATCAACCTCAACAATGAACTGGGCCTCGGGATCTGGAACCAACAGAATGGGTGCAGAGATAAATCGGGACTTAAGGTTATCAAAGGCTACCTGAGCATCCTGGTTCCAGCTGAAGGCCACCTTGGTGGAGGTTAATGCAGTGAGGGGTGCAGAAATCTGACCGAAATTACTGATGTAATGGCGGTACAAGTTGGCAAAACCCAGGAAGCGCTGCAAAGCCTTACAAGGGTCAGGGACTGGCCACTTAGCGACAGCTTCTATCTTGGCTGGATCAGGCTTGATCCCCCTGGATGAAATAATGTGGCCAAGGAACGTAACAGACTCAGCGTGGAATACACACTTCTCCGCCTTGACAAACAGTTGGTTCTCGAACAGACGCTGGAGGACCCGTCTAACATGTTGGGTGTGTGCTTGGAGAGAGGGAGAAAAGATAAGAATATCATCCAAATACACAAAGACAAATTGATTAATCATGTCTCCCAACACGCTATTGATGAGACCTTGGAAGACGGCTGGAGCATTGGTAAGACCAAACGGAAGAACCAGATACTCATAGTGTCCCAATGGTGTGTTAAATGCCTTTTTCCACTCATCCCCCTCCCGAATACGCACTAGATGGTAGGCGTTGTGGAGGTATAATTTGGTAAAGATCCGAGCTCCCTGTAATAATTCAAAAGGCAGAAGACATTAAAGGTAGGGGATGCCTGTTCTTAAAAGTAATGTCATTCAAACCTCTGTAATCGATACAAGGACGTAGGGAGTCATCTTTCTTCTGAACGAAGAAAAAAGTGATTATAGTGAGAGGGCTACCTGCCAGAGATAATGCTACAATGGGTTCAGCCAAGAGAATGGTGGAAAATTCCATTCACAAGCAGAGGCAGAGTCCAGGAAATTACCTTCAGCGCCTGAGTCTATAAGCGCTTGGCCCGAGTGGACGTCCCCCCGGAAGGCGAAATGAAACGGCATCTGAGTGCATGTGGCTGGACAGTTAGAAGAGGAGAAAGCACCCACCAGGACTCCCCGATTCACTGGTGGGCCTTGGCTTTTAACAGACATTGAAGAACAAAATGGCCCGGCTTGCCACAATACAAGCATAATCCTTGAGTTAAACGCTCCTGTTTCTGCCGTGGCGTTAATCAAAGCCGACCCAGCTGCATCGGCTCAGCTTCGGCGGACATTGAACTTGTGGCCTCCTGCGAGGAGGACTCCAGGTGGCCCCACGGAGCAGTAGACAGACGGCGCTGACGGCGCCGATTGAGGCACCCCTCAAAACAGAGCGTGAGATTAATGATGTCATCCAACGGCCGGGGCAGATCCAAAGAAGCCAGTTAGCATGCAATAGCAATAGTGTGACCCAGTCCATCAAGGAAACAAGCACGTAACGCCCCCTCATTCCAGGCACAAGCAGCCGCATAAGTTTGGAACTGTATCGCATAATCAGTTACTGAGCTCCTCTTCTAACTCAGACTAGACAACTGAGCCGCTGCCTCATCTCCCTGAGCTGAACAGTCAAATAACTTCATCATCTCTTGACGAAAATCCTTGAAAGAGTCACAGCAGAGCGCACGAAAATTCCACACGGCCACAACCCATTTGTGGGCGCGCCCGGAGAGAAGGCTGATGACATACGCCACTTTAGTCTTCTCTGTGACGTAGCGTCGAGGCTGTAACGCGCACACCAGAGTGCACTGAGAGAGAAATGCTTGACAAGACCTTGGATCGCCGTCATAGATCAGAGGATTGTTGGCGTGTGGTTCGGGTTCAGGAGGAATAGCTGTGCGAGGAGCGGGCGATCGATTAGCCGCCTCCTGCTGAAGTTTATCGACCCGTAAAAGCAGCTCCGCGACTCGGGCATTCAGCGCGTCCACTTCCTGAGCAGTAGTGTTGATCTGGTTTGAGTGCTGGCCCAGCAAAACCCCTTGCTGAACGAGAGCAGAACGGAGCGTGTCAGATCCCGCTGAATCCATCGTTGGTCAGACTGTTCTGTCAGGATAATAGGCGGGATTCAGATGCGGGTGCAAACAGAAGGTTTATTGAACAGAAAACAATCGAGGAATCAGAGAAAACAGTTTGTGGGTCAGAAAAAGCCGTGACTGCGGCAATCGGCACCACCAGGAAAGGCTGCTCTCCAATCCAGACCACCGCCACCAGACGTGAAGGATGTACGAGTCCACAAAGAGCACCGAAGAATGGCGAGGGAACTTGCAGCCATGAGCACTGGAGCCTGAATGATACAAGAAGAGACGGGACAAGACAGGAGTACAGATACGGACACTGGCAGTCAGAAAAGCGGTATCAAAAATAACAGTCTGACAAAGGACAGAGATACACGCGGGGCTATAAAGGGAACTAATAACGAGAACAAGGGCCAGGTGTGAGAGAGAGCTAACGAGCAGGCAACCAACACAAAACACAAGCACAAGGACAGGTGATCAGACCCGACACCCGACACTTGCAGATTGTTGCCCTTGTTTGTTTCGTTGCTTCTATTGCTCTCCCCTTTTTGTAAGCTGCTTTGGATAAAAGCGCCTGCTAAATGATTAAATGTAAATGTTAATGTCTATCAGAACCAGCATTAACTTCTTGAGCAATTTGAGGTTCAGTAGCTCGTCTGTTTGATTGGACCACACGGGCCAGCCTTCGCTAGTTGACAAAAGAAGGTGATTCGCTAGTGATTGCAAGTTGTTGGGGTGATTGCTTAGAATGATATTGATTTGTTACATTTAGCTCACGTTGAGGTACATGTCCCCAAAATACAGTTGAGTAGACACACATACACACACATACTGTGTATCGCTGTGCTCTCAGACAGACTGTACATACAGAAATGCACATTTACACAGAGTTTAAGTAAAAAATAAAACTACAATTTGTAATAAAATGACAAACAATGAAAAGATAAAATCTCTCTCTGTTTGTGTTGTTGTTGTTTTAATTTTATAGCAGCTGCCATTGACATGAATGGCAATGTAAATGGGCTGCTTATTTTAGATATCCTTGATATGAAAAATAGAAAATAGTAGTAGTAAAACCTTCCTTATCAAACACCACAAAATAAACAGAGACATTTCTTTTTTATTCATTTAAATACATTTACAGCTAAAGGACAAACACACACACACAAGCAAGCATTCTCTGACAAAGGACAAAGGATACAGGTTTAAGTCATTGTAATATTAAAACAAAAGAACATTTTTCTGAAAATATAATTAGTTACAAATTAGAAGTTACATTTGAACATGAAACTTTTTTTTTTAAGGTGCATTAATGCTGGAAAGAAAGTGCTATAAATAATGAGAAGTAAAATAGAATGATGTTGCCCCCTGGTGTAGAGACGAAATGTTGCAAGC
Source organism: Pseudorasbora parva (assembly GCF_024679245.1). Lineage (NCBI taxonomy): Eukaryota > Metazoa > Chordata > Actinopteri > Cypriniformes > Gobionidae > Pseudorasbora > Pseudorasbora parva. The sequence goes on from NC_090178.1 coordinate 47,745,312, forward strand.
CACAGGAACAGCTGCTAGAAAATAAAGAATGCAATTTGTCTTTGTTACTTTGATATGCTCATCTTTTTCACTTCCGCACGGACACAGCATCAATATTGACTTCATATGAATTCAGAGTACAAGGACAGGTGAGAGACTGTTCAGAGGAGAAGAAAGAAAGTGAGAAAGGTAAAATCAGACTGTATGAATAAGTCATTGTGCACTTCCACATCCTTTCTTCTATTCTTCAGTCCATGATAAGTATGAGAGAATACTTTACCCTGCCCACTAGGAGAGGTGTAATCTCAAAGGCACAACACACGCTCACAAACACTCCCCACCTTCTCGTCAACAGAATGATATCGGATGTGTCCATTTGATTCTTTTGATCCAGTCCCTTGAACAGATTGCTTCAAATGGGACTGCAGGTGGTCTGTTCCTTCTCTGTTCTTTATCACCTTCTTTTGTCTTTCTGTTCCTCACCCATTCCTTATGTCTTACAGATACAAGGGTTCAGGGTTTGGCTCATTAGCAGCAGTTGAAGGGATAGTAGTATAACATTGTCAAAATATAATACAGGTTTGGAGTGAAAAAATGGGTAAACTATCCCTAAACCCTTTAAATGTCCTTTTTGAGCATTAATCTGGACTTAAATGTATGCAATTCAGGAATTTTAGAATACAGACCTATGGTTGGCCCTCAAGAAGGTACTCATTAAATTGCTGCAGAAGTGCATATAGCATGCTATATCGCAGTTTAAATTTACTGTAAAGCAAATGTACTAAATTAAAAATATATATATATATAATAATTATACAAATCATTAGCTAAATAATTTGGACTCTAAAGGTGCTAGAAAAATGAATCCCATATATGTCTAACCATGTTTGAAGTCTATATCACATACATTGAGCACACTACAAGGTTTTAAAGTTTGAATGGTAACACATTGTACAATTTCAAAACATTTTTTTTTTCGAATGATACTTAATTACATATGGCCAGAAAGATTTGTATTTATTTTCTCCCTGCAGGGGTAAAACATAATTGGACTACACGAAACTCCAACGGCAGAGAACTGAAGAATTTGTAATTTAAATGTATTTGGCTACACTATTCCTTGGCAGTACAACCACAACCTTTTGTCATGTTGTCACCTTTTTTTTTAAGAGAGGTAACCTATATAGCCATATATAGTTTGTTAAATTAAAGTTTTATTTTTTTTAAGTGACGACCAAGCAGCCAGCGGCTGACAGTGAGTTAACCGCATATTTAATCGATTTAGACTTTCATTTTAACTCTTGACTTGTCTTGCCTATAATAAAATCCATAGATATAAAACACTTCAAGCATCACAATGTTAGTTAATTTCGCCAACTATTACCACCAAAGTAAAAGGCATTTTTGACGAGCTGAGGCAGGCTGATTCTGCTCGCGGCTCTCGCAAACGGAGCTAAACAAATAAAAAAAGAACATGCAGGTTGTCTTATAGCCTACCTTACACCTACGCAAAATTAATATAAATACGATCTTCAATTCCCGTGGTAGGCTATATGCTCATTTAACGGAGTTTACAGTAACGAAAGCATAAGATTAGATGCATTTTATTCAGCAGCTCATTTCAAATTCAAAGACCACATAAGAGAGAGCGCGACCTAAGCGCACTGGTAAGATCATTTAGTCTCATTCATTTTTATTGAAGATGAGTGTTGCAGCACCATCATATCTATCTGACTACAACATATAGCCCATTACACGCTCTCACACGTTTATTTTTTAACCTTTGCCAGGAGTAAAATTTATACATGTGGTTTAAACAACCAGATACTGCCTGCGTGGGTCGGAGCCGTGCGGAAAACACGTGCTATCTTCAAATAGAAGATACCCTATTTTCACGCGACACGCGAGCGTGTTGGAAGTGTTTCCAGGCGAAATATAATAGGAAAAGATGTTTATATGCCATTTTGACACGAATAGCCTACATAATAATAAAAATGACATTTTCATGTTTGAAAGTCTGTAGGTTAACATAAATGCAGATATAGGCCTAATTGTAATAATAAAAAAACAACATAATTATCGATTTTGAAATATTAAACCTGTCAATACAGACCGAAATATTCTGTAGCCTTTTGCCGTCAATACCATGGATATGGTATGGGCCGGCTACTGCCGACATTGTCTTTGCTGTATCAATAGGCAATATATTTATATTTAACATGAAGTATAGGACTTCCCCGTAGTAATAGCAGCAGACGCCCCGCAGATGACACGCAACGGAAACGCCACGCTCACAAGAAACGCGCGCTGTTGCTGCTGGCGCGGACTCTGAACCTATGCTCTGAACACTGTGCGAGCCATATCTTGACAGTCGCGTTAGCTATTATGGTCTCGTGTTGTTTCCACCAGCGCAGAACATCTCATTGTTCCTTTTAATTAATAAAATAAATATAAAACGAAGGAGAAGCCTAAAAAAGGCCCGAAGCCCGGCCCACGTTTAAGGTATGACATGAAAATTGGCCCGAAGCCCGGCCCTAGGGGCGTAAAAAAGTCGGGGCCCGCCGGGCTCGGGCATAAATGCAGGGCTTTACATCACGTTTCTCTGTCTGGCAATCCGATGGACTCGCTGATTAGTAGTAATAATAATAATAATAATAATAATAATAATAATAATGCATTTTATTTAATGGCTCCTTTCAAGAAACCCAAGGTCACCTCACAATGAAAATACAGAACACTACACAAAACACACAAGGAACACTCCGCATATACAGACAAGGTGCCGTCAAAACTCAATAAAACACATTATAAAAAAGCCTGTATACTATAGTATTACTATAACTATAGTTAATTACTATAAATTACTATAAATTTCCTTGTTTGAGGTGTACCATAAAGCTTACATAATATTATAAATGCTAGTAATATGTATACAACTCTCCATCATTTAGTTATTTGCCAAACTACAGCAATTTCCTTCAAATCTGCCACTCAAATGAGTGTTCCGGGCAAGTGGATCCACAGCAGTGTTGCCGTCTACCCTCTGTTAGTCTATGTATTGTCATCATTGTCCCACACTCTCATTGGTTTGGTGGCATATGTGGGATTTAATAAGCCAGGTAAGCTGTAAGCGGATCACTTGTCCAAGAGGAAAATCACAATGTGTTTGATACAAAACTAAATAGACTGAATAAAGTATAAAGTGTGTGTGTGTGTGTGTGTGTGGGCGGGGGGGGGGGGGGGGGGTAGAACACTTCTGGCATAGGCTATATTTAAATTGACACCTACCATGATATTTCTTATTTGTCGTCTCTTATATTTGTGTCCTCAGCTAATGCGCTGTACTGTTTAAATATGAAGCATATAGTTTCTGATCATACAGTCTTTGTTGTCCATTACCAAGTCTCCTTGGTCACCAAGCACCAAGATTCTTTTTCACAAATGGTTTGCCCAGCTCTAAGTCTTCTTTGACACGGATAGTCCCGTCTAGCTTCCCTCTGCAAAATCCATCCAGTTCCTCTGCCCCATCTATTCTGTCTCTATTCAGGCCATTGGCCCCTTCCCTGGTTCCACACAGCTGCACAGATCCACTTCAAGCCTCCAAGCCCTGTACTCCACCTCAGCCCTCTGACCCATTGGCTCCACCTCGGCTCAACACTTCCTAGGCTTCGCCATGGTTGGTCATCCCTCAGCTTCTTCCAGGCTCCCTCTGGCTCTGCCTCAGACCTCGGAGTAATCAGCTGTGACTCAACCGTCCAAAGCTTTGGCTCTGCCGGGCGCCACAATTGTCCTCCCTCTCACAGTCTCCATCCCAGTCTGCCAAGCCCATGCCTCCACCTCAGGTTCCCCCACTTGCAACTCCACCGTGACATTAGATGTCACCCTGGCTCTATATCATCTCAGCTCCCCATGGGCCCACGTTACTTGGTGGATCATATCTCCACCTTACTTGGAAATGCTCCTGACTTCATCTTGTCTTGACTATGGACATTCTTTGGCTCATCCCACCTTAATCTCCTCCTTGGTTCCTCCAATAATCATCTCCTTGATTGTCTCCTTCTGCCCGCTCCTCATCCTCCTCCAGAGTCATATCATTATTCAAATATTGCACTTACTGTAGACTTGAACTGATACTGCAAAACTGACATTACATTTTCTGTCATAAGCAGTTATACTGACGATGACATGCTAGGGCATTCTGACCAATCAGAACAGACTGTGAAACAAAAAAAAGAATATTCAGACATATCACATTCAGGTTTATCATATAAACCTATTCTAGTGGACCATCAGAACAAAAAAAAATGTACTTATAAATGACCTTTCATTTTAATTTGTTTGTGAGTGTAATCCTGCTTTGAAACTCCCACAAAGAGTTTGTTGAGGCAGATGAGAATGTAAGGATACATTCAGACTGTTCTTTCATTTTATTAATAGTGATGTTTGAGTAACAACATATAACAGTGTTGGTCCTGGGATAAGGACATAACATGATTCAAACAACCACAGCTCAATGTGTATGACGCATTTTTCCCTTGTTGTGTTTCCACTAGATGAATGTTTAAAAATTTGGGGAGGGAGAACAGGATTGGGTCACGACCCATCTCCTAGCTGAACACCATGCCTCAAAGTGTCTTGAACATGTGAGTTAACCAGTAAGCTGTGACTCTAACACGCTGGGTCTTTTTCCGTGCAGGAGAGGATCTGGCACAAATAAAGGGGTGGCAGGGGTGCAATTTGGAGGGGGACACAGGCATCTTCTCCAATCAGATTGGCAATTAGCTGATACTCTGATGCCAACAGTGACAAATTTTGCTTTTAACATCCTGCTGCTCTGCATTAATTGTGTTTCACTAGAATTTGAATGCCATCACAGGGAGCATAACACCAAGAGACAGTTGCCGTGACAATTAACGCCAGGCAGGAAGCTGTGATCAGGCCTTGTGCTTGGCAGGGTGAGACTGAGACCAGGAGTCATACAGACTAGCATGTAGTGCAGGTTTAGAACAGCACAGATGGTTAATAAACCAAAGCTGCTTCTCTCAGACGCTCGTCCTACACAGTTTGATGACCCATGCATGATAGAGTGCCTAGTTCATAGTTTTAAAGGCATCATTTCATTAAAAATATTTATTTTTCACATGGTATCTATGTAAAACATTAACTTCCAAATCCAAAAAGGTAATACACTGAAACTGTAAACATGTATTTTTGAAATTTCTGACATTTTCTTGTAACCAGTTTGAGATGATTTGTGACATGGTGCATTATCCTGCTGGAATTAGCCATCAGAAGATCTGTGGTCAAAGAGATGGACATGATCAGTAACAATACTCAGGTCATCTATGGCATTTAAATGATGCTCAGTTGATACTAAGGGCCTCAAAATCAAAGGCCTAAAAAATATCCCAGACTCCATGACACCACCAGCAGCCTGAACCGTTGACATAAGGAAGGATGGATCCATGCTTACATGTTGCTGACACTAAATTTTGACCCTACCATCTGAATTTCATAGCAGAAATCGAGACTCATCAGACTAGGGAACGTTTATTTTTTATTCATTTTTTATTTTCTCTTGTCCACTTTTGGTTAGCCTGTGCAAATTGTAGCCTCAGTTTCCAGTTCTTAGCTGACAGGAGTGGTACCAGTGTGTCCTCTGCTGCTTTAAAGGGTGGACATCTGGCACCAACAACCATGCCACATTTAAAGTCACTTGAATTTCAGCAAATTGTCTTGACAATGTCTACATGCCTAAATGCATCGAGTTGCTTCCATGTGATTGGCTGATTAGATATTTACTTTAAAGAGCAGTTGAATAGTTGTACCTAATAAAGTGGCTGGTGAGTGTAAAAACATGTCATACAGAATAATGTGTGATTTTGTTGTACAAGCACTTGTTTATTATGCTGAGGAAACATGTGGTTGAGCACCACAGAAGTTTACTATAATGTATAATAACGCCATTAGTGTGTTCGATAATGCATTCAAATCTTTGACCAAAGACCAATCACAGTTTTTCCAGGTAGCTTTAAACCTTTAACTATTACAAAACTCTTATTGAAAGAAAAAGACTAACTTCTGTAATTAACACATTATTTGATGTTACAATTAACACTCGCATTCATTGTAGTTATTCATCTAAAAACATTTTATAATTGTGTTACTGTCTATATCATTCAGACAAAAAGGACATACACTTCCTTAAAAGAGAGGCTAAGTGTTTTTTTAATGTAGGACAGAGAGTGAGTCAGAGATGTGCAATATGCCCTTTATACTAAAATAACACTAGCTGGCCAGAAATGAAAGATTCAGCCAAGCTGGAGAGCAAAAATATCATACCCCCATTGAGGTGGCAGGCATGTTTTTGCTGTTGTTGAAATATAAAAATAGAGCATGCAATTAAAGATTATGCATGCAAACAACTGTGTATTTGTTCTGTAGCCAAATGTACTGCTATATTTATTTTTAAATGCTACACCAGATGTAGACAACTGTGTCATATACCCACCCCGATTATAATTTTAACAAATTACATAAATCATAATATACACTATCATCATGTCTCATTAGAAGACTTGAATTTAATTGCTTGAATTATATGGAATATGTATAATTATGCAAAAAAAAATCAATTTATGAGGTATTTTTGTACATTTTGAGGCGTGAATGTTTTGGTTGGAAGGGCTTTATTAAAAGTCAGAATATAAAAGGAAAATTTCAATTTGTATTGCAAAGATGAATGGACGCCTTTTGGGTTTGGAATGACACAAGGGTGAGCAAATGATGAAAGAATTTTCATGTTTGGGGGAACTTTTCATTTGAGGTCTCTGTCAACCAAATTGAAAAACTCCTTACTTGTTCATTTTCATTCTGAAAATTAAGAGCATCAAACTGAGTGAAAATGTTATGATCCCCTTTTTGTTTAGGGGTTGGTCAGGGGAAGTAACAAAAGAAATTTGTAATTATTGATAATAAAATAAAAGGTAACACACTTCAATCTCCAGTCCCAGAGTGAATGAATTCACACAAGTCTGCTTAATTGCAGGGGGAAAAAAAACTCAGTAAGTTTAACAGAGGATAATCTGGAAGCACTGGCTCAAGGGAGAGCAAGGCCTAAAATAACAAACAAAACAATCAACTAACTAAATTTTGGAGCAGCTAAAGAAAAAAGTTTTTGCTCCCAAGGCTGCGAGAACAAAATTACATAATTTTGTTCTCACAGCCCAGGTTTGGGAGTTCTCGCAGCATGTTCTCGACACATCACCTGAGCAGAACTTTTTTTCTTGCGGATGTCCGAGAAATATTGTGTGATTGGTCAGACATTAAAAGTGGGCGGGGGTTAATGCAGAGAAACGCAGATGATCAGCACCTGCTTTTCTCGTGAAGTATGGAATGTACTGGCCAGAACGAACTTTGTTCCTGTCACCTCGAGAAAACAAACAAAATTTCTTTGTTTTTGCAGAGTATGTTCCAAGCTTAACTTACCTCGACTAATCAAAAAGAAAAGGAGAAAAAAACAACATAAAACTTCCCTTAACTTCTTAACTGCACCAAAAACAGGGAAGAAATGATAGTCAAAGTAAAAGGCACTCTCCCCCTACGCTTCCATTTTAAGTTCACAACAATCTTTAAGAGGAAACAAAATTAAGAAGAAAAAGGTAAAACGTCTCAGGTTACGTATAACCCTAGTTCCCTGAGGGAACGAGACGCTGCGTCGAAACGCTGTGAGAACGCCTCTGCGTTAATGCGTCGTGAAGCGCCTGTAGAACCATTCCATCGGGAGATCGATCGTCGCCGACGTGATGACGTCGCCGACGTGATGACGTCATCAACCGGAGACTATAAAAGGTCCGCGAACACAAACAGGAACTAGCTTCTGATAAAGCCTGAAGTAAGTGATCACGGGCACGCCGGGAGTATGGCAGGGCGACGCAGCGTCTCGTTCCCTCAGGGAACTAGGGTTACATACGTAACCTGAGACGTTCCCTTTCGGGGAACTCGAGCTGCGTCGAAACGCTGTGAGAACGCTTATACCCACATCGCCATAGGACCAAGTGTCTCGTATGTGTGAAGCCGAAGCGCACACGGTTACGAGAGTACCTGTGCCCCAACTGTAGATGCCAGGTCTACTTCATAGAACCTGACGAAGGTTAAAGGAGACGACCATCCGGCCGCGTTACAAATATCGTGGAGGGAAGCCCCCGACAAAAGTGCTTTTGAAGCAGCCATACCCCTGGTTGAATGCGCCCGGACAGCCAGTGGAGACGGCTGCCCGGCCGCTTCATAAGCAAGTGAGATGGCCTCGACCACCCACTTGCTCTTCCTCTGCTTAGATACTGGGGCCCCTTCTTAGGGGGCCCGAAACAGACAAACAGCTGATCAGTTTTCCTCCACAGGGCAGCTCTGTGGACATAAGTATCTAACGCCCTGACAGGGCACAGCAGATTCAATCTTTCCTGGTCTGACGTCGTGAAAGGAGGAGGACAGAATGCCTGAAGAGTGATGGGGCCCCGATGTGATGGGCTCGTAGGAACCTTGGGGACATAACCCGGCCTGGGATGCAGAAATGCTTTCACCATCCCAGGCGCAAACTCTAAACATGAGGGCCCTACAGACAGGGACTGAATATCTCCTATTCTCTTTAGAGATGAAATAGCCAACAAAAATACCGTCTTGAGGGTAAGGAACTTATCCGAAACCTCCTCCAAGGGTTCGAATGGAGGCTCGGACAAGCCCCGTAAAACAATGGCTAAGTCCCATGCTGGGACCCTCGAGTGCATCACAGGCCTCAACCTTAAAGTGCCACGGAGGAAACGTGTAATCAGAGGGTGTCTTCCCAAAGACACTCCACCGAAAGGGACGTGGAAGGCACCCAAGGCCGCCACGTACACCTTTATTGTGGAGGGGGTCAACCCTGCCGAGAACCTTGCCTGCAGAAACTCCAGCACTGTACCAACCGGGCAGTTAACTGGGTCCCACTGGCGTTCTCTGCACCATGCTGAGAAAAGTTTCCATTTCAGAGCGTACAGTTTCCTCGTGGACGGAGCTCTGGAGTGAAGGATGGTCTCTACGACCTCGGCCGAGAGACCTTCCTCTATGAGCCTAGCCCCCTCAGAGGCCAGGCCCACAGTTTCCACATCTCCGGGCGTGGGTGCAGGAATCTCCCGCCCGCCTGAGAGAGTAGATCCCTCCTGGTCGGAATCTCCATCGGAGAGCCTTCCAGGAGAGATATCAGGTCCGAAAACCATACTCGGGTCGGCCAGTACGGAACCACTAGAAGTACCTGGGCCCCGTCCCGGCGTACCCTCTCCAGAACTCCTGGAAGCAGGACAATCGGGGGGAAGGCATACAGAGGTAGCCTCGGCCACTCCTGTACCATGGCATCCAGCCCCAGCGGGGTTTTTTTCCGCTTTCCCATAAACCTTCCATAGGAGCTCCACCACCTCTGGGTGGAGTCTCCATTCCCCGGGCCTCGGCCCCTGTCTCGACAGGCTGTCTGCTTCCTGATTTAGGACCCCGGGGATATATACTGCCCTGATTGACAGCAATTTCCCCTGGGCCCACAGGAGGATCCGATGTGCCAATTTGTCCAAAGGACGGGACCTCAGACCCCCCTGGTGATTTATGTAGGCGACCACCGACGTGTTGTCTGTCCTGACTAACACGTGGTGGCCCCTGAGGTCGGGCAGGAACTGTTTCAATGCAAGAAACACTGCGAGCATCTCTAGCCGATTTATGTGCCAGTGCCGCTGATGTTCCTGCCATAGACCCTGGGACGAGCGACCACTCATGGTCGCCCCCCAGCCCGTGAGAGAAGCGTCTGTCGTTAGCGTTACGCGACGAACATGAGCCCCCAACACGGGACCCTGAGATAAAAACCCCGGGTTTTTCCACATGACCAGAGCACGTAGGCATCGCCGCGTGACTTTGATCGTGCGGAGCGGATTTCCCCTCGGGGAGAACCCCTTCGTTTTGAGCCACCACTGCAGTGGCCTCATGTACAGTAGGCCAAAAGGTATCACGTTGGACGCTGCTGCCATGAGACCTAACAGTTTCTGGAACTGTTTCACAGTGACGGCCCGGCCTAGCTTCTGTTCTCTGACGGCTGCCAGGACCGATGCTATGCGTGTTGGCGATAATTGCGCCCGCATAATTACCGAATCCCAGTTCACACCTAGAAAAGTGGTTCTCTGAGCCGGAGAAAGCACACTCTTCTTGGCGTTCAGCCTCAACCCCAGCTTCGACATGTGGGCGAGAACAGCATCTCGATGCTGAACCGCCATCTGCTCTGTATTCGCTAGAATCAGCCAGTCGTCGATATAGTTCAGTATGCGGATGCCCTGTAGACGCAGCGGCGCCAGAGCTGCATCCACACACTTGGTGAACGTGCGGGGTGACAGTGCTAGACCGAAGGGAAGTACACGATATTGGTATGCCTCTCCCCCGAAGGCAAACCTCAGGAACTTCCTGTGATGTGGAAGGATGGAGACATGAAAATACGCATCTTTGAGGTCTATGGTGACCAATCCTCCGATTTGACCTGCGCTACAATCTGTCTGAGTGTAAGCATCTTGAATTTGAGCTTGGCCACCGAGCGATTCAATAGCCGCAGATCTAATATCGGGCGTAAGCCCCCATCCTTCTTCGGCACGATGAAGTAACGGCTGTAAAAGCCAGACTCCCTGCTGGGAGGGGGAACCCTCTCTATAGCCCCTTTTTGCAGGAGTGTCTCTACTTCCTGTGCCATTACCAGAGCCTGCTCCGGGCCCACCTCTGTAGGTAGGACACCGCAGAAAGGAGGTGGCCGACTTCTGAACTGAATGGCGTACCCCTTTTCTATTATCTGCAGGACCCACTGAGATATATTTGATAGACGTTTCCACTCGTCTAGAAAATCTACTAAGGGAACCAGCCTCTCGAGGCTGGCCTCTGGTGTATTTTGAGCAACAAGCACAGTGCCCTGAAGCGGCGGACTGGCAGGGAACGACTGACTTGACTGCTCGGGAGCCCCCCGAAGGGGGAGCGGACCACCCTCGAGTGGCCCGCGGGGACCGTCTGCGCCCCGGTATTGCGGCGGGGTTGGCAGCGCGGCCCCCAGAGGGCGCTGCAGGACAACGGGTACCGTAGGCAGAGGTAAACACCGTTTCCCTTCGGAGGGGACTACCCTCAGCGTCCTTTTGTTTCCCCTGCCCTCCGAGGAGGGGGCGGACCACCCTCAGGTGGCCCGCGGAGACCCTCTGCGCCCCGACATTGCGGCGGGGTTGGCAGCGCGGCCCCTTGAGGGTACCGAAGGAAGACGGGTACCGTATGCTGAGGTAAGCACCGTCTTCCCACGGAGGGGAAACTAAGGGAACCAGCCTCTCGAGGCTGGCCTCTGGTGTAATTTGAGCAGCGAGTGCAGTGCCCTGAAACGGCGAACCGGCAGGGAACACCTGACCTGACTGCTCGCATGCCCTCCGAGGAGGGGGCGGACCACCCTCAGGTGGCCCGCGGAGACCCTCTGCGCCCTGACATTGCGGCGGGGTTAGCAGCGCGGCCCCCTGTGGGCACCGAAGGAAGACGGGTACCGTGTGCTGAGGTAAGCACCGATTTCCTTCGGAGGGGAAATGCCAGGGACGATGCAGCTGAAGGCGAGAGATAGCTCGCAAGCGTCTCTTCGATCTTCGGCATCGCCCCATAACCATAGGGTCTCAGCCCAAATATATTACTATATGCAGATGTATGTGGGCTGAACACTCTATATGATACCGGTTTCCTCCATGACCTAGACACCTCGGTGTGCAGGTCAGGGAAGAATGGCAGGACGTTGATGCTTTGCACGAGAGGGCAGGAATCGCTCATCTAATTTCGTTTTCTCTGATTTCGATGGGATTCAGATATTTCAGCCAGCCAGTCATTCCTTATTTTTATATTTAACCTGGCCACAGCTCTCGTGAGAACCTCAACTCACTAGCGGGTGACTGAAGTGGCGAGTCTTCAGTCGCGATGCTCTCAACGTCCACCTCCTCAGAGCTGGAGAGTTGGAGCACCGGTGCCCCGCCCAGGGAGGAAGAGACCGCAGAGCGGGCTTCCAAACCCCGAGACGAGACACTGGACGATACAGGTGAGGGCTGAGATAAGGCTGGGCCCGTCTCAAACCCCTCTGTAAAGTCCATGTGTGAACCCCACGACTGAAGCCACCGCTCTGCCTCGGCAGCAGCGGGACCAGAGCCGCGGGGAACACGAGCCGAGGCACCCTCCTCGAAGAGTGCCCGGCGGGAGCGCAGCGTTCTCAGTGGCATACGCTCACAGTGCTCGCAAGCAGCCCCCTCGAGGGCTGCCTGGGCATGCTGCGCTCCCAAGCAGGCTACATAAAGAGAGTGTGTATCCCCGCTCGTGATGTAGCGTGGGCAGGGATGAACACACCTCTTAAAGCTGCTTTCACTCGCCATTTTACTCTATCTATTTTATTTTCTCTTTGTTTGTTAATATATACTGCAATATTTAACAAAAGGGTGGAAAATCTCTGGATATAGACAGACAAAAACACCAAATAGACAGACAGGTTCACACAGATCGCTTGCTGAAGGCTCAGAAGCTAGTTCCTGTTTGTGTTCGCGGACCTTTTATAGTCTCCGGTTGATGACGTCATCACGTCGGCGACGTCATCACGTCGGCGACGATCGATCTCCCGATGGAATGGTTCTACAGGCGCTTCACGACGCATTAACGCAGAGGCGTTCTCACAGCGTTTCGACGCAGCTCGAGTTCCCCGAAAGGGAACTCTTGATCACCAGAGCACACTTAGCCACTTGCTAACTTATCACAAGAAAACCTCAAGCTCTCAATCAACAATTGCACCAATGTTCAGTCTGGAGCAGGAGCGAATTACTTGGGTAGCACCCAAATGCTTTTGTGCAATGTTCCAGGCAGCATGCAGATGCTTCCTAAAATAACTGACATTCTGTCACTGGTCTAGGTGAATTACTCACAGAAAATAGCTGTTCACTCAGCATCTTCAAGGGGCCACGGATTGTGTGGCCAAACACAAGGTCAGCAGGACTAAACCCGGTTGATTCCTGCACAGACTCACGGGGGGCAAACAGAAGAAAAGGAAGTCCCTCATCCCATTCTCTTTCAGTTTCAACACAGTATGCACACATCATTGCTTTTAGGGTCTGATGATAGCGCTCCAGGGCACCTTGTGATTCAGGATGGTATGCAGTTGACATACGGTCCAATGCACCCAATGTTTGTGTGAACTTCTTCAATGTAAAGTTCGACCCTTGTTTGGTCTGTTTGGATCTCTTTGGGCAATCCAAATGTGGTACACAACTTTACAAGAGCTTTAATTACAGCTGAGGACATAATTGTGCATAGGGGAACTGCCTCAGGGAACCTAGTTGCAGTGCATATAATAGTGAGTACATACTGGTAACCACTTTTGGTTTTGGGAAGGGGGCCTACACAGTCTAATACCAACCGCTCAAATGGTTCAGCTATAACCGGCATGGGATGTAGAGGAGCAACAGGGATCTTCTGATTTGGTTTGCCAGGCCTTTGACATATGGGGCAAGTTCTGCAAAACTCTGCTACTGAAGACTTGCAACCTGGCCAGACGAAATACTTGGTTAAACGGTAAAGTTTTATTGATAACCAAATGTCCCGCAAGTACAGTCTCGTGGGCAAGCTTCAGCACATGTGGACGATAAACAGCAGGAAGAGGCATTTGATTAACTTCATGTCAGTCAGAATCATAATCCTCTGGCTTCCATTTCTTCATTAATACTACACTATCATAGTAATAGCAAATTCTCATTTCAGGGCCATTTTTACAGCTGAGGGCTGCCTCGACACATGGATAGGTCTGTCTTTTGAGCAGCAACCAATTGATCTCTGTCAACACTAAGAGTCTCATGGGGGCTATTTACAGTATTTTTCAAAATAATAGCAGTACAATGTGACTAACCAGAATAATCAAGGTTTTTCGTATATTTTTTTATTGCTACGTGGCAAACAAGTTACCAGTAGGTTCAGTAGATTCTCAGAAAACAAATGAGACCCAGCATTCATGATATGCACGCTCTTAAGGCTGTGCAATTGGGCAATTAGTTGAATTAGTTGAAAGGGGTGTGTTCAAAAAAATAGCAGTGTGGCATTCAATCACTGAGGTCATCAATTTTGTGAAGAAACAGGTGTGAATCAGGTGGCCCCTATTTAAGGATGAAGCCAACACTTGTTGAACATGCATATGAAAGCTGAGGAAAATGGGTCGTTCAAGACATTGTTCAGAAGAACAGCGTACTTTGATTAAAAAGTTGATTAGAGAGGGGAAAACCTATGAAGAGGTGCAAAAAATGATAGGCTGTTCAGCTAAAATGATCTCCAATGCCTTAAAATGGAGAGCAAAACCAGAGAGACGTGGAAGAAAACGGAAGACAACCATCAAAATGGATAGAAGAATAACCAGAATGGCAAAGGCTCAGCCAATGATCACCTCCAGGATGATCAAAGACAGTCTGGAGTTACCTGTAAGTACTGTGACAGTTAGAAGACGTCTGTGTGAAGCTAATCTATTTTCAAGAATCCCCCGCAAAGTCCCTCTGTTAAAAAAAAAGGCATGTGCAGAAGAGGTTACAATTTGCCAAAGAACACATCAACTGGCCTAAAGAGAAATGGAGGAACATTTTGTGGACTGATGAGAGTAAAATTGTTCTTTTTGGGTCCAAGGGCCACAGGCAGTTTGTGAGACGACCCCCAAACTCTGAATTCAAGCCACAGTACACAGTGAAGACAGTGAAGCATGGAGGTGCAAGCATCATGATATGGGCATGTTTCTCCTACTATATGGTGTTGGGCCTATTTATCGCATACCAGGGATCATGGATCAGTTTGCATATGTTAAAATACTTGAAGAGGTCATGTTGCCCTATGCTGAAGAGGACATGCCCTTGAAACGGTTTTTTCAACAAGACAATGACCCAAAACACACTAGTAAACGGGCAAAGTCTTGGTTCCAAACCAACAAAATTAATGTTATGCAGTGGCCAGCCCAATCTCCAGACCTTAATCCAATTGAGAACTTGTGGGGTGATATCAAAAATGCTGTTTCTGAAGCAAAACCAAGAAATGTGAATGAATTGTGGAATGTTGTTAAAGAATCATGGAGTGGAATAACAGCTGAGAGGTGCCACAAGTTGGTTGACTCCATGCCACACAGATGTCAAGCAGTTTTAAAAAACTGTGGTCATACAACTAAATGTTAGTTTAGTGATTCACAGGATTGCTAAATCCCAGAAGAAAAAAAAATGTTTGTACAAAATAGTTTTGAGTTTGTACAGTCAAAGGTAGACACTGCTATTTTTTTGAACACACCCCTTTCAACTAATTGCCCAATTGCACAGCCTTAAGAGCGTGCATATCATGAATGCTGGGTCTTGTTTGTTTTCTGACAATCTACTGAACCTACTGGTAACTTGTTTGCCACGTAGCAATAAAAAAATATACTAAAAACCTTGATTATTCTGGTTAGTCACATTGTACTGCTATTATTTTGAACAAGACTGTACCTCCATCCGCTCCCCAAGCTCAGGCTTTATTGTGAAGTCACATTGGAGAGGTTCAGAGGGGATTTGTAAGAACGAGTCGGCAAGACTTAGAACATCTTCAAACTTTTTGGACTGTACTCGAGTGACGGCACATGCAGGAAATGTAGATGAGAACTCTTGGGAAAGAGTAGACATTTCATCAGTTTCACCCTTATTTGTCACGACCAGTCTTGGGAAAACTTGACCACCTGCCAAATAATTTCCTAAGATGAGACCTACTCCATCAAATGGTTAGTGTTCACACACTCCAAGATTAACTAATCCATTCACAAGATCAGACTTTAAGTGTACCTGATGGAACACTATCACACCCCATCTCAAATACCACGAATTAAAACATTTGTGCCAGTGTATTAATTTAGTGAGAAGGGTAATACCTCTTTTAAAATGAAGGACTGCGCCGAGCCAGTATCTCGCATGATCACAACAGACTGATGTGCAGTGTCAGACAAGGAAACAGAGCCAGAAAAGAGAAAAGGTTGCATAGACTAATTTTTATCCATAGCCATTGCGTGCTAACCTAGAAATCTAGACGCACCCTAGCGGCAGCAAATCTAATCTGCTGCGAGTATCGTCTAGCAACTCTCAATACAGTTCTGAGCTGTAAAAAAACAAACTCTGGTCAGGCCAATCACATCGTGTATAGAGTTGGTGGGCGGGGCTTAACATAGTGACGCCAGAGTTGCGCCCGCATGCTACTAGTAAACACAGAAGCTGGCGAACAGCGGTCTGTCAAATCAGCTTTAACCGCGACTCTGGAAGACTTGGAGTTAAGCTTTTCTCTGAGAAAAGAACAAAGAACGGCACTGAAGTCATTCTTAAAAAGGGAAGATGTGTTCAGAGTTTTGCCAAACGGATACAGTGAATGTTTAATCTATCAACGAGCTCCACTTCACGTTGCTCTGGTTGGTTGTAGCGCTATCCTATTGCGTGCAGAGGGACTTTGAAAGACAACCGTTTATCCTGCCCCTCGGATTGAGCTGTCAATGGTGAGTTTCCAGACCAAACATCTTGATGTGGGTCTGGCTTGTCAGGCTAATTGCATGCACCAAAGTAGTTTTAGTTTTGGCTTCACCATTTTTCTTTTTCCAGGCCTGACACTCTGCAATCAGAGGCCCTTGATCAAGACAGTAAAAACAGGAACGTCCATCTCTTCCCATTGAAGAGACAGGTTTCCTATCTCGATTACCATTACTTTTCAATATGTGCAAAGGCACACATGAAAAACCTTGCGGGGTATTCCTTCTAGCAGGTGGCATGTTTGACAATCGGTTAAATGGAAAAAAAATTTGGTGCATCAAAACAAATTAAATTCACCAATACAGCAGCATCCAACAATGGCGTTACTTTGTGCTCATTTAGGTGAACGACGATACTCTCCGGAAGACAACTTTTAAAATCCTCCAGTAAGATTAACTCTTGCACCGTCTCAAAAGTAGTAACCTTACTGAAGAGACAAAAACAATAATATTTTCTCTCTGGAAAACTCTACAAAAGTCTGTCTCTCTGACATTGTATGTCCTCTGAACTTTTGGGGATACACTTCCGGGACAAGCTCATATGTGCGCAGAACAGCGGCTTTGACAATGTCATAATTGAGGGACTGTTCAATGGGCAATGATGCACTAATTTCTTGAGCCATACCTGTTAAACTACCCTGTAGTAACAGTGCCCACAAATCAATCGGCCATTTAAGCTTACCTACGATACATTCGAAAGCAACAAAGTACACGTCAACCTCTGACTCTCGGAAGGGAGGCACAAGTTTGATGTATTTACTAACATCAACTATTTGAGGTAACTAGCATAGCAGCCCATACGGAAATGTAATATATGTCTATATATGAAATATCAATATATGCGATATATGTGATATATAAAGTAAAAACATATATGAAACATATTAGAAATTGGAACAATTCCATATATTGACATATATATGTATCCCATATGTTAATGTATGTATAAAACATATTTTGACATATAGGTCTTATATATTAAATATCCTAATATGCTCATATAGAGTAAAAACATAAATGCACATATATGCACAGCATCAGAAATTCCATATATTGACATATATATTTATTCCACATATTATATATGTTTAAATTATATATGTGACAAATCATTATCACTGTCAAATGCCGTAGAGTCTTAAAATCTAGACTATGTATACAACAAATGACATTTAAAATATAAAATATTTATAATGTTACTTATTGTCAGGTGAGGCAAGAGATGAAGGACTCAAGGGTGCAGAGGTTAATTGGCTTTTTATTAGACTTCAAAAATAAACAATCGAAACAATCAAACCCCTTCATGCTTGTAACTGGCTCGTCTTAGTTTTTTATACAATAAGAAATACTCAAAAAAACGGGAATTCACTTTTGCCAATAGTTTGTGTTGAAACTAACTGTAAGATTCTCAATGAGGGAGTGAAAATAAATTGTATCTATTTAACCACTGAATGAGATAACATAGTAACAATTAGCACATGGATGGAAATCCAAGACAGCATTGTGAATATCAAAGCTCAACACTATAAGTAAACAAATAAACAGTAAATCAATTCTAAACCCAAAATACTAGTGATACACAAACAAAAAACAGTACCAAACAATTCAAAATGCCCTAGAGGGAAAAGGATATACAGTCTGCAATGCAAGTCTCTTGAGTGTTGTAGAAGTCCCAGTCCTAGCAGGCAATGAAGATATACAATACTAAATCCTAGATTAGGCACTGGCACAATCCAACACAGGTCAGAAGTAGGTATCAGTGCACTCAAGCCCCATAACAGAGTCCTCTGCGAGCTTCTCTGCAAACTTCCAAACACTATGAATTAACATTTTTATGGGTACATAAAAATGTGCATTTGAACAAGATTGTAAAGCATTAGAATGTACAATTCACTTAACTCTCAAACACAATGTGATTCCAGGCATTTTCACCCATGCTCCATTGCCATGCCTCTCCTCTATGCTACTCGTAACCTTAAAACCACTTCCTCCCTCTGTTGCCCTCTAGAGGACAGGATGAAAAATGTCACCCATGTACCAGAGTAACCGTACATGCTACACAGAACAAAACATGAAAGTACACGCAATGGCTATGATGAGCACAAGCCGCATGCTAAACAAACAATCCTAAACACATGGACAAAAGAGTGTATACTGCCCAAGCAAAACTAGATGCTCACACGAGACCAAGCGAATGCTCAAACTGTACACTTTCAACGGGGAGGAAAACACACATGGAGCTTTTAATGTCCGAAGCCTGAACCTAAACCAAATTATGAAATGCCAGGATTCAAACACCACTATATAAATCCATATAAAATCCAATACAAGCATACTGAATGTTTGCATATATTATGTTTAAATAAACTTACATATATAAATTCGACATATATTGTTTACATATATGGCATTAACATACAGTACCATATAAAAAATCATCATATAAATAATTTTAATATATGTATATATAATAATTTTTCTATGGGTATTTCATACATGGTATAAACCTATATCTTCATATATCGTGAGAATGTATATATGCGCTAATAATGTATTGCCTTATATGAAACATATATGACATCACTACTCGGATATAGGGACATATATGTACATACATTACATTTCCGTATGGGAGGAGTAGACATAGGGGAAGAAACAGAAGCAGAGGAGGTCTAGAGCATGGAGGAGGAACAGGTTGTCATCTCACCTCCTAATATTTTAATTTCTAAGTGTGGATTTTAACATCTCTAGCACTTTCCACCTCTACTACTCTGAGCTTTAAACGGAAATTTTCATTTTCCTGCTGCTTTATGTTGAGATCTAATTATTTAAGACGGCTGGCTAAGGCCGGATCAAAGTTCAACTCCTCAGTCATTGTCTTTTTCATAACTGCAGGTTGTTCTTTAACCTCTGGTAAAATACCATTGTCTACGAGCTGCTCAAAAAGTAAATCCTTAATTATCTGCTTTCTTTCTTCTTTCGGGACATCTATATTAAAAAATCTGCAATTTAAAGCAGATCCTTCTTCCTACACTTTTGGAAGACCTCTGTGGTAGGTGAAAGAGTAAATGCCAATAAATAAAACCCTATTTTTACAACCACAGAGACTCTCCCCTTCACCTAAAGCAAAGAGAGCGAGAACAGACGTTATAAGAGAGAAAAGAGAAATTGTTCTCACCATATCAACGTAGTTGTTTCTAAAAATGGATGGACGAGCCCCCATTGATAATTGATAATAAAATAAAAGGTAACACACTTCAATCTCCGGTCCCAGCGTGAAGGAATTAAAACAAGTCTGCTTAATTGCAGGAAAAAGTAGGAATTTATTTACAAAAAACCCCCCAAAAAACAGTAAGTTTAACGGGGGATAATCTGGAAGCACTGGGTCAGGGGAGAGCAAGGCCTAAAATAACAAAGAAAACGATCAAACTAACTAAATTTTGAAGCAGCTAACTTACCCCAGTTACTCAAAAGAAAAGGAGAAAATGAACAACATACAGTAAACTTTCCCATAACTCCTTAAAGGGATAGTTCACTTTGAAATTAAATATTGATATAAATAAAAATGGCATTATAAGCTCCCCTCTCAGCCGCAAACACGCTGACATAACGAGCTACAGGTGTGTGTCATCCTGCCTGTGAGGAGCAGAGAGAGAGAGACACATGCTGCGTCCCAATTCGCCTACTTATACTACGTCCTAAAAGTATGTACTCTTTTTGTGAAGAAAAAGTATATACTTTTGAGTGTGTAGCAGAAAAGTATGCAAGCTTCGGGACATACTACTTCGCCATCTTTAACGGACTCGCTTAGTCTGACTCGCGGACTGTCGCTTAGTTACGTGCATCCCGTCACCGTTTATCTGCCCTGTCAATCATCGTCAGATTGGTCACAGTTCAAATCCTTCACATTCAGTTTAATCTCCTACCGTATCGGAGAGAAATGTAGCCGCTCGTTGATCTGCCATGTGTGGGTCTTTAATGCAGAGACTCTCCTCATGTATTGACAGTTTAAATATAATGATGCATTTAAAAGTTAATGGCCAAACGTGTCATTTCAAAAGTTCTCAATGCTGCTGCAGGTGAAATATAATGTGACAACACTGAATAAATATATTTTTGTCAGGTTAAATATTGATAGTTGGTCACTCAAACCCCTTTATCTAAACTTCTCTACTTAACCGTCGAACTCGCACATCCGTCATGTTTGTAGTTTTTTAACGCTTTTTATCCGCGTTTGTAGTTCTAATCGAATCCTCGGCCAACTCGCAATGGGTTGTGGGCAATATCAGCCGTTAGAGTGCCCATCGATCCATACTGTGAATTCGGACCGGAAATAGTAAACCATCCGGGAATCTTTGGAATACTCTTTTCAACATACTACAATTTGGGACATACTAATTCTATTTTCGAATACTATTTAGGATGGATAGTATGCGAATTGGGACGCAGGGACAGCCACAAAGCATTACACAGGTTCACAGCATATCACCACGCCCACACAGGTATATACACAACTGAATAAAACCAATTTCAGAGCAACCATGGAAAAATACGTCCAAGGACGTAACAAAAGCACTACCTTGATCTGCAGCGTGCATTTTCCCTTATGGTTTGTAGGAGCTGCATGCTATGACTACTAGTGATGGTAAATTCTCACACTCTATTGTAGTTTTAAACTTATTACAAAAGACTGTGTGACAATTTACCTAAAAATGGAAAATTATATGGTGACTGGTAAAGACATGTTCTGTTCACTTAGCTTTATTGTGGCTACAACATATTCGGACGGGATTAGTTTAACATGTCAACATGACATCACGACTTTGCGTAAACATACATGCCACTTTTTAAAGCCAAGTGGCGTTTTATCTGTACGCATTTTGAGCTATCTGCGTGTATGTTTACGCCGAGTGATTCCGCGTGAATGTCTACACCGAAACTAACAATCATGCATTTGTGTGTGTGTGTGTCCACAATGTAAATGGATTTATAAACATACTAAATAATGCTTTTTTTGAAAATGTAAAAATGTAGAATGTTTCTTGTGATGGGTAGGTTTAGGGGCAGCAGCAGAGTAGGGGGATAGAATGAAACAGCATTGATAAACATGCTAAAAAGCAAATATGCATCTTGATAGCGCGCCAAAATGGCATACGAATTGCCATATCATACATATGCCATTTCATGAGATCAGTCTGAACATGGAGACGTGTGGTAAAGTAATTATTACCAGAGCTTCTCAGTGATTTTATTCATTTCTGAATGTGCCATCTCAGTAATCATTACAGACAATGTCAGTAAAGATTACGCCCACTTTTACCTTCTACTACTAATTTCGTGCGAATAGACCCGCTTTAAATATGTATGTAAATATTCTATATTTTCCGGTGTAAAACTAGTTTTCCACAATTTTTCAAATTCAGAGACGCTTGAAGAAGCATTCAGTTGGGGTGGGACAAGCATGTGCCAAACCTCAAGTGTTTTCTTCTTACTATTCAGATCACAAAGAAGGCTGAAAGAAGTTGTCAGAGGCACAAAACTTCTCTTACCTTTAGGTAAGTGCCTATTATCAACAGATTCCAATCAATATCCAGGTGCTTTGATCGTTTCACACCCTATCTACTGAGATACATTCATCTGATTTATATGTAAGGGTACCATGAATTTATCCTTCAATTTTGTGAAAAAATACTCCATCTGAAGGAAAAATTTAGCAGGTGGTGGTGAGTTTGTGTATAAATGTAACTTTTGTAACTGTAACTGTATTTCTAGCGAGAAATTAGTGTTGTGGCAATTCTTGGTTATCGCCAAAGTTCTCGCTGTTTTGTTGTGGATCATTAGACAGTTATTCTGCACCAGAAGCCTGTTTGAAATCAGTTTTGTGAGGTACATTTGGGAAGGCAACAAGCCAGCTGCTTAAGCTTTCAAATGTACCATATATTAATGAAACACTTAGAGCTCTCTCACTATAACTCGATAACTCACTATAACTCAATTACCCCTCCCTGTGCCAATGCTGGTTTCCAACTCTTATGCTACATAATATATATATATATTTTTGGTCAGATATTTTAAAAATATACTTCAATTTGGATTTTTCTCCTTTCCAATCCTACATGGGTTCCTTGCCGCTCTTCAAAGTGGGTCACTAGATGGGTGGTCGACTATCAAAACAATGTGCTTATTACGCACATAAAAACTTGATAAAGTATCCAGCTGTCACAATGGTGAAATCATCTATGTTGATGTTTTCCTGCTGACATGAGAACATTGGAGCAAGTTTGATGGTTCACGGTTTTCTGGGCAGTATTTTTGCAGTTCAGTGCACAGTTATGACAGCTGAGATTTTGAGTGTTATGAGGCACAGTGAGTTGCTAACTAGACAAACCGCTACATGAACAAGGACTGTGCATAGTTGACATATTAGATGAAGAGAGCACATTTTCCATGTGTACTTTCTTTAAGCTCCATAGAGCTCACCAGAGATGATGTCAATAGTTCAAGCCCCCTGGAACATTTAGGTCTAATTTTTTTTCTGTTTATTTTATTCATTTACAAGAGAAAAGACTGAATTTGATCAAAATGGGAAGAGATAATAAAGGTGTTATGATGCAGTACTTTTTTCACATCTGTTCTGGAGGTCAGTATTATGCCCAGAAGTATCTGCCATCTTTTCCCTCTCACTATCACAGCATGCCAATATCATTGTCATCATGTGAAATGCACATTTTTATGCTTCCCTGTTTGATATCAAGCTGTAATTTGGCATCCCAGACGGGATGAGCACCTGCAGAACAATTACCTTCTTCAAAACAGCAACCATCTCACAGCAGTTTCCTGCTGAAAAAATGATATTGTAAAAAACATAAAACTGATAGCTAGCCGTTCGCAAGTAGTCATACAACAGAGGATCTCAACTGGTAGTAATATGTTATGCACATAACATGTGACCCTGTACCACAAAACCATAATGGTTAATTAAGTTTTTAATTTGAGGTTTATACATTGATGTATGGTTTGTTAAGATTGGACAATATTTGGCTGAGATACAACTATTTGAAAATCTGGAATATGAAGTTCCTAGATATGCATATTACTACTTATAAAAAAAATAGAAATTTACAAAAAAATCTTCACGGAACATGATTTTTAATTGTTATCCTAATGATTTTTGGTTTAAAAGAACAATGTATAATTTTGACACAATATTTTGACACGGGTATTTTCACAAATATACCCGTAAGGCTTATGACTGGTTTGTGGTCCAGGCTCACATATAATATTGCATTTATATGCTACATTTTTTGGACAGCAAAATTCCCAAACATAAAATCTGGGCAGGCATATAGAAAGGGAAAAAACAGCTGCGAAGTGAAACAGAACCTCACCACAGCTCTCTTATGACAGAACGCAAGAGATTCCAGGAACTGGAGATGTTACAATTTAATCTAAAAGTGTTTTTGAGTGTCTGTGAAAGTGTGTAAGAGTCCTCTCCATTGTTTGTGACTGAAGCCTATGCTTGTGAAGGGGTGAGGAACAAGCTTTGTCAGCAGACTGTAGTGGCTAATATGTGGTTGAGCTGGTAAATTCCCACAACTGAATGTCATGCCCAAAGGCAACAGATCAGATTAGCAGTTCACCCATCCTCTCATGAGCCACACATTGAACTTTTTGCAGACTGATTCAATCTCTCCTGCCCATGAATGGCTAAAGCAAAACCAAACAGCACAGATGCCATAGACCAACCAAGAGACTGCTGAGAGGTCCATCCATTATCCTGTCACTGTGAATACAGATAAAAATTCTCGATTTGTGTTTCATTTAATCAGCATGCCTATGGAGATCTGCAGAATCGAATAAACAGGTGTGATTGAATCAGAGGCACTGTAAAATGTAGGGAGAGGGGAATGGGTCTGTCTAGGGTCGGAATGGCAAGGAAAGCTTCCCTGTGACAGGGAAAGCGTTTCGGCGTATCCCTGCCGAGAGTTCAGGCCCATCAGTCTAATGTGCAGTGACACCACATTACCAGCAGCACTCAGCACCTCTCTTCTCCTGCTGGCTGCTCCATTAATTAGGTTAGGGCCTGCTAATGGTACACCTCACAGTGAGGGAATGCAAAACAGGGCTACAATCCACCTGCACACGCAAATACGCACACTTGTGCGGGCAAAGACCTCCAATGGGCTACATTGCAGCAGCACCTTATTGTTTGATTGTGGTGTAAGACTTCCTTTGCAATGAGAAGAGGACAACCAAGAAATCGATAGTCTATTCCTTCCGTTAATGGCTGTTTTATCAATGAATGAAAGGATATTGAATGGGTTTCACTCAACTCTGGTGTATCTACCAAGGAGGTCTATAATAGTTGGACAGAGCACCTCTATCATTCCAGTTCATCTCAAAGTTTGCCTCGGCTAGTGGATGCAGACTAGAACGTACAATAACATAATAACAATAATTGTGATTCTAACTAAAACCTTTAGGTTAAGTTATTGTCTTAAATTGATTGTAAAAAATCTAGTAATCTGCACATACTATACCTTGGTCACTCAGAAAACCCAAGTTAAGATGAACTGCCTTTTTTCAAGGAAAAAACAACAACTATGTAATACTTTCCTTCATTTTGTTTAATGATATTTTTCTATTTTATTGCTAACACTTACGTCACAGATACCTTGTGAAACTTTTAAATAGGTTGAAATAATCCCTCTATATTTGTGACTTCTTGCATTTGTGACAAATCTTGCAGTTGATCATGCTTGAGTTACACACAGTTTCACAATGGTAATGTGGCGATCATGGTATTACAGGAAGCACAGCAGCAATAAGCACTGGTTTCTAAATTGCGTTACTGCTTTCTCAAAGACGACTACGCCACCCAGAACTAACTTTGGGAAGAGCCCGAGGGGCACAAGTTCGGTTTCACAGATAATGACCACGAGGCATGGGTACCATAGATAACATTTATTGAACAATAAATTAGTTGTTTAAAATGTATTTCAATGAATCACATATGACAGATGGAGAATTCCACACACAGAGCAACACCCCCGGCTGTAAAAGTGGCTAAAACGGGTGGATTGTGACATTTATAAAATTCACAGGCGGGGATGCGGGCGGATAATTAACTCTGTGCGGGCGGTTAGTAGCGCGGATGAAAAATATGTGCAATATTTCTGTGGCACAGACAGAGACAGAGAGACAGACAGACAGAGAGAGAGAGAGAGAGAGAGAGAGAGAGAGAGAGAGAGAGAGAGAGAGAGAGAGAGAGAGAGAGAATGAGCGTCACCTGCGAGCCACACCGGTCTTGAGTCCTCTGTCGAGAGATCACCAGACCTGGATTTGACGTTAAATTGTGTTTACTTTTTATTATGTGCGCTTGGCAGATGTTCATGAGGGGCTGCCAATGTTACTTTCGTTTTGTTTGGTTAAAGTCTTTTAAATGTTTGTCGGTTCCCGCCTCCTTCTTCCCCCATCGAACATTTTGTAGGCTATTACACACACACGCAACAACGATATGCCATTTGACCCATCACGGCACCACCAATGCGACATTGAAACTTTTGTTGATGCCTCTCGTAGCGCAGATGGAGCGAGTGTTGCAGGAGTAGCAATGGAGTAAAAGTAAAGTTGGTGAGTGAAGTAGCTATATGAAATTGTTGACAATGAGTCTTTAAAGGCACTTTTGCCTGTTCCATTAGCCCATTCATGACGCTGTTGATGTTGAGAGAGGTGCAGGATAAAAAATAAAGCATTTTAATTTGAATGTTTTAGCGTGTGTGATTTATCGCGGGCACGGGTCGGGTAACGGGCCAAATATTAACGGGTCTGGGCGGGTACGGATTTAATTTTGATATTTTCATGGGTCACGGGTCAGATCTGGTGCTAAACTTTGCGGGTACGGGCGGGGGCGGGTCTCCAAAAATGGACCCGTGCAGGACTCTGGATCAAACAGACGATCACACCACCAGTGCTGGGGCTTACCACCAGGGCGGCAGGCTTGACACCGGGCTTCAATAATGCCCACAGTAACAATAATAATAACCACACGTGCTCCAAACCACACTCACACACTCCAAAGGATTCACGGTCTCTCCACGCCACTCTGGTGAATAGAGAGACAACCACACGGGAAAGGTCAGCCTGCCCTCTCCAGGCCCCAGCTCCAATACAGGAAAAAGAAAACACAAAGAACAAAATGTTACAACATAGACACAAAAGAACCACCAATCAACAAACAATTAAATAAAACAAAATTACAATTACCATAAAAAATAAACCAAACTAAATAAGACAAGTCAATAGATACAATGTAAAGCAGTCAAATACAACGTCGCTAAATGCGAAGTAGTTAAATGCAACATAGTCAAATGAAACGCAGTAAATGCAAAGCAATAAATGCAAAGGCAACGTCAACACAAAACAAATGAATCAAAAACAAACACAATAAATGCAAACCAAATTAATAAAACAAAAACATTACCAAATGCAACACAAACTCAATTGATACAAAACATGCCTTTAACAAAATGCAAAACAAATAAACGCTACAAAATATAAAAGTAATAAAGAAAGGAAATAAACACAACAAAATAATAGAAACAAACAAAAGAGACACAAATTAATAAATGCAACTCAAATTATTGAACTAAAATGGAGTTAAAGCAAAACAGCAGTGTTGAATGTGCACCCAAGCTGAAATCACGAGGTTCTGCAATCAGGATGCAGACTGGAATCAAATGGGCAGGCTCAAAGAATGGTTTAAACTCCTAAAACACACAAAATAACTATAACCAAGTTACCTTTATAAGGGCCAAAGGGAGTCAAGAGTGGGTTCTACATACCAGATTGTGCCAAACATAATCTATCCGATCACATGCCGACGAGAAATCACATGCAGTTCGCCAGTACAGCGGAGCCGCGACAACAACCGTTGCGTTGTTGATCATCCGCGGGTGCAACAAGCTCTTACCCAAACGCCAGCCCAACCAAAATCACTGTTAACTAACAAGCAAAAGCTAAAGGAACATTTAGCATCTATCACATAGACAGCCACGGAAAAAAACACTCATACATACCCCTCGTGTGATGTACCAAAACGCTGGAAGTGCGATCAGTCGAGTATGACGCGACACCCGTTTACCGTACCTCGCCTTATATATGCTCCATCGCAAATGTTACCACCTAGCAATAACCTGCACTTAACCACAGTAACAACAACGGTAGTCAAGAGTAAATTTAAATGTGTGGTAAAACACATTATTTCGAAGGCTTGATTGTGTTTGCAATGGGCTCAGATAAGTTAGCTGGCCGAGTGTGCTGTGATTCATTAACCGCCTAGTGCACGTTTTTTGGAAACCCCTTAACTTTACCGGTAGTCTGTAAAGACTGCATCTATAGCGATCGGCACCTTTTGTATCTTTAGAACAGTTATAGCCAAATATCTGTTGCAAAAACTATAGGAAGGCTTAGGTTCTTAGGAAGGTTGAACAAACCTGCAATCTGGATGAAAATAACAGCCCTTCGTCTGCATTGCGGCAACAACGCTCACATCAAGCTGAGGGGGGCACCACAAGAAAATTATCTCTCTACACCTTTTGCTGTAAGAACTGCACTAACAGAAACAAAAAAGCGCAATCTATATTAGCTATATCTTTCCATAAACACGGACTTTGCAAATAAAGAAAACTACTGAAAAAATGTCTCCCACACTCTTCCAGCCTAGGATGAAGTCATAATATATTAAAAAAAAGTTTTGAGACAAATGGCCGTTTAATGGAAAACCATGTGAATGTTGCTGCATGATATTGAACATCTCTGCCCCATCTGTTTGGTAACCAATGTGAATATTATCTTAATATTCAATGTTAATAGCCGGAACAATGTCAACATAGATGCTTTTTTCTAGGTGAAATGGAAATAGTGAACTAAATTTTAGGGCGGACACCCTGGACCCTGGACATCGCCACTCTGCGGGCAGCCCCTCACAGACCACTGCCATGCACACACATAATAAAACATAAACAAAACACAACGTAAAGTCCAGGCCCGGTCTTCACTTCTCCTTCACTGTCATCACTCTTCCTTCTATGCTCCCAAGCTCCTCTAAGAGACATGAGACCTGTGCGGCGGGCAGCTTGCGCTTATTTTCCCTCACGCCCGGCCTCGTCCTGCTCTTACGGTCCCTCAGCCTTGCTGCTTGCCACACTAAGCATTTGTTAGCACCGCATACTATAACTATTTAATTTTACTTGTTTTTATGGGCCTTTCAAGACACTCAAGGACACCACAGAGTTGAGTGACGGTAATAAAAAAAACAAGACAGCAATACTACAAAACAACAGCTGTTTAACACTAGATCATTTAAAATTGATCAGAGAAAGCCAATTTGAATACATACATTTTAAGACATGCTTAAAAATTAGTTAGTCACAATTATATGATGTGATAGTTAATCACATTCTTGTATACAGTCAAGCCAAAACCTATTCAGACCGCTTTGACTTTCTCACATTACCACAGTTTATTTGGTATAGTTTAGAAAATAAAAAAAGAACTTAAACACAGAGTTAAACTGTGTCAGAACAAATTCATCTTGATAATGTCAGATAACTTTGATGGAAAGGGACGTAATGATTACAATCAACCAATTAGCTGTTAAATTTAAGAACACAATTAGATAATACCAGTTTAGGTCAACTAATGCTTCATTTTGTTCAGTCTGTGGTGTAAAAGGTCACATTGGCAATAAAAAAAAAAAACAAGGGTCAAAGTGTCAGGATTGGTGGAATGGATGAGAGCGAGGACTCAATTTGCAGGAGGAAATGGGTTTTAATAATAATCATAAAATAAAACAAGACAAACAAAATCTACCCCGAGGGAGAAAACGAGACTTGACTAGACTTGGCTTTACTTGACATGATGACGATCCAGCACACGACTGCAAACACAAGGAGACTAATAAATAGGGAGAAAACAAAAGAGGGTAACGAGAGAAGACAGGTGGGACAAATTAACCAATAATCAAGAAACAATGAGGATGGCTTTGACAATGGACAATAGCACATGGAACACACAGACATTAGCCTTCAGGTAGGGAACAAGATTCATGGTGTAACAGTTCCCGGGCTTAAAAGCGGGCTCAGGAATGGCCTCCTGGCATACAGTGAGCTATGGGACAGTCTCCGGGCAGGCAGCGGGCTGGGCAAGGAGTCTGGGCAGCGGTGGCAGGGCAAGGAGCCTGGGTGGCACGGGCAGGGCAAGGACCGTGGTTAACATAGGCAGGGCAAGATGACTGGACGGTGTAGCTGGCACCTCTGGGCCGGTAGCAGGCTCTGGGATGGCCTTCAGGCCATAGAGGATGGAGAAAGCCTTTTCCTCCTCCTCCTTTTACGAGAACAAGACGATGGTATGGTGCTTACCGCCTCTGGGTAAGCTGCAGCGTCTTTGGCCTCCTCTGGGGAAGCTGTAGTGTCTTTGGCCACCTCTGGGAGAGCTGCAGCGTCTTCGGCTGCCTCTGGAGGAACTGCAGACTCATAAGCTTCATGGTCACACAAAACATGACAACAGGAATGCATGAAGCTATTGAAAAACATCAGCTGCATGCATCACAACAAAAGACAAAACATAACACACGGACAGAATAGTGCACACTCACACGACAAGACCGAGCACACAAGGACGAGCAAATGCTCATTCTGTGTGCTCACAACAGAAGACAAAACACTAGGAGCATGAATGTGTGAATCCCAACACAAAACCAAAACCCAACTAGACTGAAGTAATGGGAACCAAAAACCACACCCCAGACAGAAAACTCACATGGACAGAAGAGCACCCAGCTCGAGCATCCTCAAAGCTGTGTGCTCACACAAGACAAGACAAACAATACAGTCAGGGCTCTGTCACGTAACCAAGACAAAACTAGACCGAAGTGGCAGAACCCTGACACAAAGTGTCAAAGTTTAATGGTAGACACTTTATGAATTCTGTTTGGGCTTAATCTTAGTTTGCTTTTTTTGACTATCGTCACTTACATAAAATAACTATAGCATCCTGCACCCACTGGTATCTGAGAAAGTTTTGGTTTGACTGTAAATTTTGGAAGAGGATTCCAAAGATGAGGAGCAGCACAGCTGAACACAGTGGACCCTATAGAGACTAAACGAGGGTACAACAAGGAACACATATGAAGGAGATCTAAGTGTGCTTGGGGGTGTAAATGTAAAGCAAGTTGGAGAGATATGAGGGTGCAAGGTTGTGAAGAGCTTTACAAAGAAAATGAATATTGTACTTTACTTAATATTTAACAGAAAGCCAGTGTAAGTGATAGAAAAAAGGAGAGGTATGCTCTATGGAGGAGGTTTTAGAAATTATACGAAGTTTGTAAGGTTACCCAATTAGCAGAGATTTGCAATAATCAATGTGCGAAGGAACTAGAGCATGTACAAGGCTGCTAAATTTGTTGTGAGAAATAAATGAAGACGCTGATGTTTCAAATGTGGATATATGCACATACTTATAGTGCTATTAAAGAATTAGTTAATTTCAAAATTAAAATTCTGATATTTTACTCACCCACATCTCATCCAAGATATTTAGTCAAAAAATAACATTTTTTTAAGTAAAACATCCTAGAGGAAAACAATTTGCTCATTGGTTGCTTTTTCTAAGCTCAGGAGACATAGTTGTGATTCTCCTATGTTTCATGATTAAGTGTCAGTTGTTTCTCAGATGTTTCTCCTAAAATTCCTTAGGAGAAACAAATAAAGACGCAAATGAGAGATTTCTAAGAGAGTTAAAACTGAGACTGTGGTGAGAGAAGTGTGGAAAATCTCTTTATTGTCTAAATTAGGTGTCAGCTTTGTCTTCCCATGTTACTCCTAAATTCCATTTACAAGTTTGTGTGCCGATATATTCTTAGTGAAAGTGGTAAACAGCTTTGGCTTGCTGTCTGCTATCGAGGGGCTGGGAGAGGATATTCTACCCAAGCTCCGATTGCCCCCCCATAACTGGCTAAATTAAATGAATAAAAGAATGAATGAATGAATGCATGAATAAGTCATTTATATAGCACTTTCATATGTACTACTGTACACCCAAAGCACTTTACACTCGTGTCAGGTGTCTCTTCTCAACCAACACCAGTGTGGTGTACAAAAATGTAGAAAAATAGGAGCAGGGGATGCTGCAGGAACTAAAAAGGGGAAGAGGTAAGCTGCTGGTTTTATACCTTGGTATTAACTGAAAGATTTGATGGGCGTACTCCTCCCGAAATTACATTTACTAACTTCACGAGTTTGTATGCCCTAATCTTAGTGAAAGTGGTAAACAGATTTGGCTTGCTGTCTGCTATAGAGGGGCTCGGAGAGGATAATCTACCCGATCCCCCCCCAAAACATAATGCAGAAATAGACAGCAAGGAAGAATTATGGGAATTTAAACAGCTCATGATTACTTGAGGAGTAGGCATATTTATTCAAGGAGACCCCCAAAAATTGTAAAATAGACTGAATGGAAGATGGCACTGCAGAATCATTGAGGTAGGTAACTGTCATAGTAGTTTATGAAGCAGGTGAGGCGTTTCATCAACAGTCTGGTATCGAGCGGGGCACTGCAGCAGCATTCTCGAATTGGCGGGGCAATGCAGCGGCATTCTCAAAATGGCGGGGCAATGCAGCAGCATCTAGCAAAACACTGCAACCCCAGTCTCAAATTGGTGGGGCACTGCAGCGGCAGTCTCAAAATGGCAGTGCAATGCAGTGGCGGGGCACTGCAGCGGCAGTCTCAACATGGCAGAGCACTGTAGCAGCAGTCTCAAATAGGAGGAGCAGTATAAGATAAAAATTAAAAGATAAAGATAATTAAGATAAAGCTCCACTCTTCTCCCGAAAAAGTCTGTTGGTTCCTCAGTGAAAACTTTTATAGCATCAAACAACTAACTAAGCTAAACTTATTTAAAACAAATAGGCATCTGCAAACCGTTTTTGTGCTCTCTTTTTTTATGACATTGGGGTTCCCTTTATCGAGGGAACTCGCACTGCGTCATCGTAGATGACACTTCGGGGAACGCCACTAGTGAGACTCCACTGAAGCTTGAATGAAAAAAGGGCAATCCTGTTTGGTGTTGCGTCATGCCGTAGCGAGTGATGGCATATCCGGAAGGTACAAAGGGACTCCGGCACAAGCAGTGTTAGCTTTCTGCTCTTCAGCATTAGCGCTCTGTGTTGAATTGTTTGTCTATTTGGTGTTGTTTTTCCAAATGAGTATTATGTGGCAGGCTCGTGAGCCTCGTAGTTCTGTCCCGCGTCTATTGAGGCAGCGCAGTGGCAGATCAGTGGGCTCACAAATGAACTTTTCAGCAGGTCTTGGGGCTGCAGAGGCACTTTCTCAGTCCCTGCTGACAGTTCAGATGTTCTCCTTCCTCACGTGGAAGCCCGTGCTGTGGCCTCTTCCACTGGGGTGCAGAACCCGATGCTTGAGCCATCTGATTCTGAGGAATTAGATGTGCTCAGCATCGAGGGGGGTGACATTAAGCACCAACCACGCTGCTTCATTCATAAAATAGGGGAGCTCGGGCAGTTCCCGAGGGGGCTGCCTGTAGTAAACCGGTGTTCTCCGTCCCTGTGCGGAAGCCTGCGATGTGGCTCTTCCCCGGGGTGGAGAACCAGATGCTTGAGTGAGCTGATTCCGAGGAATTAGATGTGCTCAGCATTGACGGAGTGAAGTAAAAGAGAGCTCGCCACCTCAATGCAAGGCTCGATCTCGCATTGCCTAGGCAGCGCGTGGATTACGGGTCTGCGGCAAGAGTGAACACATGCGATCAGTGTACATGTGATACTGTTTGGCGCGAGGCATACAGTCAGCACCTGAGGGATATTTCAGCCTCGCGCCTGTGGTGTCATCTTGAGGGATGAAAGCCAAATATGTTGTAAACGAACCTCACGTTGCTGAGGCAGTGTGTAGATGGTGATTTGTTAAATACATATTAAAACAGTAATGTCTGGTGATTATGGCTGCATTTAATTCTGAGGAATTACATGGGATTTATCCAACTTTGAGGAGTAATATTATCAGCCTACAGGAGGAGAAAAGTCTGAGCACAGCGTGAGATACTGTTGAGATCTCTTCTGAATCTTGAGACGACAAATGAGCAATCAGTCACAGG
Source organism: Pseudorasbora parva (assembly GCF_024679245.1). Taxonomy (NCBI): domain Eukaryota; kingdom Metazoa; phylum Chordata; class Actinopteri; order Cypriniformes; family Gobionidae; genus Pseudorasbora; species Pseudorasbora parva. The sequence continues at coordinate 47,779,067 of NC_090178.1, forward strand.
TCGGAGTGGAATACCATGGGTCACGCTCCTCCCTCTAAGTCCACCCTGAGGGGTTCCCAAAATGCCCCAATGAACAGACGAAGAGAAAGTTATAACAACTTTATTTTTAAATTAAAAGAGGAAAACTAATAAAAACTTCAGCAGGAGGTTGTAGGGAGTGGCTCGGGACACCAACATCAACTTCTGGCAGTACAGGTAGGTACTCAGAATTTGGTCTCGTCGACTCACAGGTGGGCATACAGGTAGATGCTCTGAACTTAGTCTCACCAAAGGGCATACAGATAGGTACACAGGGCCCTAACTGGTGGGCATACAGAGGACAAAGGGCTTTGGCTGTTAGGCATACAGGTAGATATAC